>NC_071286.1:26655602-26720227 GCF_943735745.2 Anopheles bellator
CTCTCTCTCTCTCTCTCTCTCTCTCTCTCTCTCTCTCTCTCTCTCTCCAGCTCTCTCGATTTCTCGTTATTTCTTCGGTCTACTTCGCAGGCTCTGTATAGTAATTAAAATCTAAACGCATCGAGAACAGATTTGCAGAAGAATGATGCTGTTCTACAAACGTGGTGTGGTACCCCCTAACGGGAGGGCACCCATCGTTGAGTGTGAGTGGTGTATCGATTGTAGTTATATGCTCGATTGTATATGATTAAATACGTTATATGCAGTTCATGATCAAACTAATCGAAGAGAAGAGGCTATATGAGCGTGAAGGAAAACGAGAGGGCCGAAAACGTTACGACAAAATCTTACGAGAAAAAGGAGTATATCAGACTTTGTTTCTTAACGTATGCTGGAAGCTTAATTCACTTTCTTGTTTATGTTAAGTTTATACTTTTAGTTGATTATCACTCGCCGTAATAGTAGTGGTAGAAATAGCGTTATTAGTAGCAGTGGTAGTAATAGTGGTATTGGAGGTGACGTTTGGAGCATTATTGCCCACAGCAACCGGGGTGGCTGCCGTGGCAGCCGTATTTGGCTTCACGGTAGGCCACGCTATTTTGGCGTCGATCCGTTTGTATGCAATCATAAAGTGCTTCCCCTTCGCCGTCATCCGGACATCCTGCGGGCATTCGGTGTCATGGAGAAGTGTTTCTGTAAGACAACGGGGTGACAACAACAAAAGCATTTCATTCAAAATGTGTCTTTCTTGTTGATTCCATGGCGAAAAGAAAGCTGGTCTCCAGTTACACCTACCTTCACCGTCAATCAGTTTAAACAGCCCGTAGTCCTGGGCGTTCGTGATTCGCGCCTTGTGGGCGATTATTCGACAGACTTCCTTTGTCGTTGTGTGAGGTCGTATGGGAAGTGTGCGGGTTTGGATCGAGCCGTTGTACTCGTCCGGAATGATCACGCGCAGTACGGACGAACAGTTGGGCATGGTGGAAGAATCCCACTGAAAAAAAGGCCAAATTCATTAGAGATCGTCTTGTTACAGTTCCGGTCACACGTCGCTCGACCATCACTCACATCCAGTGTTGCTGTGCCTTCCTGCTCATTCAGCTTGAAGTTCTTGAGCACGTGTACCGCACTGCAGAGCGCCGTCAGATAGTAGCCAGCTTCACCGCTCAGCAACGATGGTTGTAACAGGCCCCACATATACTCCGCTTCGATTTCGGCCCCAACGAAGCCACAGTGCGCAACGACCATCACTAGCAGCGGCAGGAAATCGTCCGCGCTCATCTGCTGCCCGTTGCAGCAGGTGGTCGCCTCGAAGATGGCCGACACGGCCGCGAGCAGTAAATCGAGCTTCACCAACGGTAGTTCTGCTTCCTGCAGGCGCACGAACAGTGTCGCAATCTGTCTCATTGCGTTCGCGCTCGGCGGAATAACGTTTCCCTGGAGAGGACCGGGTGGACAGGAAGATAAAGGTTAGCTTCGTCCCAGCACGCAAAACCCACTCCCAAAGGCTCACCTTAATACCGAAAGCAGCCGGAGAGCGTCCGGCGGTTGAACGAACTTTCTCCACTATCAGCTGTATGTCACCGGAGTTGCTGTAGTAATCCACGAACAAACCGTACAGGTGTTCACGCAGTGGCAAAATGACCAGTTTGTGCATCACCTCCTCGAGGATCGAGTCCAGGTTGAGAAACTCGTCCGCCTTCAGCTGAGCCCGTGCCTTCTGCACCTCGGCCGCAAACTCGTCCTCGCCATGCTTCACGAGGTAGTTCTTCATGCCGGACATGAACTGGCGCATGTTGCGCATCACCACCTGCGGATGCGGGGCCGCCTTGGATTCCTTCGTGCACGCGATAAAGTTGCTAATGTTGCGCGAGAAAGTCGAGTCTAGCTTGCCGGCCAAATAGAACGCGTACGTCGCAATCGATTCGCCCGGTCCGCTGTGGGAATTTCGATTCCGTGGGTGACCTGCGGAAGACGGAGAGGGATCGATGGATCGTGTTTAAGTCTTTTGGAGTGAACTCGACGTCAGTCGCTGTTTCACATTCCGCCACCGTTCAGAATGTACCTCGAACAAGGGTTTCCTCGCAGCAGACAAACAGCTTGTGGAATAGTTTCTGCCACCGTCCATCGAAACGCGTTGCCTCGTCGATCTCCAACCCGCGATCGAGTGCTGTAAATATCTTGCGATATCGTCGCTTCACAAACAACGCTCTCCCGCGTTGCTCCTCAATGTGGCCCACGTTTATGATAATGTTGCCCTGCTCGTCGAGACCAAACAGCTGCTCAACGTTCGTGACCAAACGATCGCGCATCGGCTGCTCGTCGTCATCTCGTTCGACCATGATCGAGCGGAAATTGCGGTGACCAAACTCCGGACAGGATGCAGATACAGTGTACGGTGGCACCGTTGACGCCAGGCAGAATGACGTCGTCAGGGCTTCACATTCCTCCAATTCAACCTGATACCAATCGTCGGGCAGACGGAAAGGTGAAAGCTTCCCATCGGCTGCCAAGTCTTGCTTGTCGATCTTGATCGGTCCCTCCTCACAACGATCAGCACCGACGGTGACAATGTCCGCGGAACGACCAATCAGTGACAAGGGTGATAGTTTTCCGGTCGAACACCCACAGGCCGGAATCGGGAGGCCCTCGGGGACACGCAACAAACTCAAACCGAAACCGTCCAACAGTCGTCGAAATCCGCCACCGATCATACACGGGTTGCTTCTCCGGCTCCGGCCACTTTGCTTCACATTTTCGAGCGTTGCGCGTTCCCGTGTACCGTGCGCGAGTGACGGCCATCCACTGACCGCGATACACTGGCCACAGCCGGTACTGGGCTCAGCACACGTTGCATTCGATCGACATTCACCTTCCGCCTGCTGTAATGCCGTGGACGTAACGGTGTCCAAACCCTTTATCGCAAGCACATCGTGACTGCCGTGGTCGGTGCGCTGTTTACTTGCGGATGAGTGGCGGATGTTAGATTTAACTTTCCACCGAGCCACCCAGCCTCCGGGCACGCGCCGTTCGCGCAACACCGCCATCCGCCGCGGATCAACATCAGCAGATCCGTTACCGTCGATAAAAATACATCTTATCACGGCGCGTTCATTCCGGCTCACGTACCACGCATGTGACCACCTTTTGCACCACCTCATGGCTGATTGAGAAACGATTTTTGCCCGACTGCACGAATCGTCGGAAGCGATAGTTTCTCATTAGAAAATTCAATTCAGAGTCCGGTCGGTGAAGCTGCGCAGAACGCAGCACGGCTCTGTGTGTCAGGACACCACAACGGTCCCGCGGCCCTGCCTAGACGCCTGGTTCCCTTTCTTGGCTTCCGTACTCTCGCTCAAGTCACTACCCACCCGATCTCGACCGTTCCAATCAACGACTGCGTGTGAACTGAGTCAGCGCCGCCGCAGAGCGCCCACCATAATCTAAGCTTTCTTCTTGATCGTTATCGTGCAAAGAAAGAAAGAGCCGCAACGGCAGCAAGTCGGGCCCTTTCCGATCAGCATGCTGTCGGTCGTTCAGGCGATCGGGCGAGGTCTCCCAATCAAGCGGGGACCCACAACTATGTTACGCATGCAAAACAGTGCATTCCATCATCCCCACGCGCTCCATCATTAACGAACCAAGACATGCGTCCAACGTCGGCAATACGCAATAAAAATAAGACAACGTTGCTTGAAACGTTTCAAGGCAAGTCAAGGCGAATCAACAAACCCCGGACTACCGCCGACCGCACCGCCAGACTGACTAATAATCATTGTGCAAACAATTTTACTTATCAGAGGATTCGAACTTTGATGGCTTGCCGAGGGCGCCACTACCGTTGCCTGGCCTGAGGGAAGCTGCTTGCAACGCACTACCTGCAAGATACGCACCACGCGCGTACGGGACACCATCCCGTCGGGTTCACAGCATCAAGCGCCGATGGACCAATCGCGGTAGCTACCCGCTTTCGTCACTTATCGGTATTACGTTCTACGCTTGTTCGGGTGCTTGAGTTCGTAATTGAAATGTGTGTCAATCCCCGCCGCGGGGCCCAATCCTCGTGCGTTTTGGCTGATGCAATAATGGAAACGAATGCAACAGCCACACTATGGTGGCAACAAAACACACAACATCCCGTGGCCTTTAAATAGGCTATGGCCGCTTTTCGCGGTCCCGGTGCGCACAGTGGAGTTTTCCATTCCCAAAGCTCGGATAACCAGAAAACCCAGACTCAAATATTGATTGTTGGAAAAGTACATCATCTCTACGGGGTGTAAGGGCAAGATAGCAATGGCAAGGCAGGTACAGGAAGCCACAGACCAAGTAAGAAACAGCACCAACACCGTCATTGCTGGAACGTGGTGATTGCCCTGGGTACCCTTTCGGTAATCTGTCTGATCGGTGTACGGAAAAGATGCAGCAAAGATTTACGACCACTACCCCGCCGCAGAGGCGCCAGGAAGCGGGCCGGCTTACGTCAAGAGCGATGTCCATTTCTTTTGCCCTTTACTGCATTCCTGGTACCTCTCCATCCAGAACTCTTACAGAACCATGAAGGCCTGGGCCTTGTAAGGAAAATGCGCACTGTACTTACACAATATTTCTCGATCACGGCAACTTCGGGAACGCAGTATTGTTGCTACCTTTTGCTGTGGATGTTGTTCAGCGTCTTTTCGGTAACGATTGTCCTTCGCACTGAGGCCACCGCTCTCGCAGCTAGCATTCGCAGATCTATCCACACCCGGCTGCAGTACGTTCGTGGACACTTCTAAGGAACAATACCAAAAAATATATGCGTTTCAATGCATCCTTCCACTCAGTGTAGGTTCCGCCCGAGGGTTTTGATCAACTTACGTTCGTTGGGCAAAAATGAATCCCACTGGGAGCTGTCCCAGGGCTCAGAGAAAACCGTCCCGTCGTCCGAATGAGAGCTGTTAATGGCTGACGAAGCATATGCTGGAAGGATTTGTAAGACGAGAAGAACAAAACGTTAGACGACAGAAAGCATCACCCTCGACCGTTCTGATTTCAAAACACATGCCCAGACAATTTACTTTCGATCGAAATGAATCATTGAACGTTAAATATGCTTGTACTTTGTCAAGTGACGATTCTCGCTCGTACTTTGACCAACAATGATGACGCCGTGCTGTGAGCAGTGCGCAACCGTCCATCTCCATTGGGTTAGCTTGAACCGGTGCCGATTTCTCGCACTTCACTTACCATTTACTTGCTTCTCGACATTATCGTACGCCGATTTGCGTTGTGATCTGTTTCCCAGCGTTCCCGAGCCAGATTCTGCCAGCTCCACGTTCAGCAGCATCCCGTCTAACAGTCGCTCGGACAAATTAAGATGCGGCAATTTCCTCGCAATGATCTGATGTATCGTCGTGATTGGCCGTGTGATTAAGCTGTCGTTGCTTCGCTGCATTTGTTTACTCGACTGTTCGGTTCGGTCACTACTTTTCATCGTCGAGCGATCAACGGCTGGAGGAGCTTTCCACCGAATGTCGGAATCGTAGTCATTCGTCGAAGGCGGAGCACCACCACTATTGCTGCGGATGCTGAGTTCGTTCAACCGGACGCTCACCAGCATGGACTCATTCTTCTCCAGCGCCAGCTCATCCAGTGAGGCAGCAAAGTTGTTCTAAACGTAGACAGTTTGTCAAAGATGTTAAACATTTTGTCAACGAAGAAGAATTTTCTTGAACCTACATTCACATGATATCCATTTCCATTGCCCCAAGGATGTGGGGCGGAGGAGCAGGAAGTAGCAAGTAAGTCTTCATGGCCCAGCAACAACAGCTGCTTCGGCGGCTCGGAATGCCTTTGACTGCTGTTCGAAGAGGCGAGCCGATTCAACGGGCTGCGCCTTACGATGCTGCCCATAATATCAGCTGGGTCGGCGTAAAACGGACTGTTCTGGTGGTGGTTCACATGAGCACCCATTATTACACCCTGGTGTACTGCATCATCCGACGCCATCGGAGTGCCAACGTTTGATGTATGGGAAATGTTCAAACACGATCGTTGACGAACTTCGAACGAAGGATGGCCCACGCCAACCTGCTGCTGAGATGTGGTGTCTTCTTTTGGCACTGGAGAAAACGTTTTCAGTATCATCGTTGGCCGTGGTTTATCTGTCGGAGTGCTGCCCCGATCACTTGCGGAGTCCGGCGCTTGGCCAAATGCAAGATTGTCCACCGAGAACGTGGAGACACCGTGCGTTACGGGTTTAGACGCAAGCTTCCGATGCATAGATTCGATCGACGGTGAGACGAGACCTTTAAGTGCTACAGAAAGGTCAGTGGCAAAACATGAGACACCAGTGACCATCTACGAGGCTGCTCGCCCCAACGATACCTACTTGAATCATTGAACCCATCCGAAGCGAACATCCCATGTCTGCTGGCAAGAAGCGATCGTCGATCACTCTTCATGGCATCTTGCGACCAAATGTCCTCGTAATCACTGATCTTGTCTCCGAGCGCACTGCGACAATACACGGACGGTGACTCCAGGATGTCCGATTCCTGAGCAAACAGAACCACAAACCACAAACGGAAACGCCATCTTATTTCTAGTCTTGCCCATCGGTGGCATCGTGTAAGCAGTGTGCGTACCTGATAGTGCTTCGATTCTTTGCGCTTATTTCGACGGCTCACTCGAGTGCTCGCTGGAATGGTAATGCAGGGTGAATCGATCGGTACACCGCCGAACTGGTCCGCGGTCTGTGGCTGTGCGACTGTCGTTGCTTGCTCACCAAGATTCTCACTATCGGTGTACCAAATGGTAGTCGCAACGGTCGGGGTCTGTTTTGTGGGGAGAAACAAAGTCATTATTTTATCATAAGTAATAATGTCCGTTTGATTGCCGAACTAAACGAAACACAAACCATCACGATCGGATTGGTGGTGACAGGAGTAACATCCTTCCTCTGGAACGTGGTGTCCGGCCTGGTGAACGAGATCGGAGAAACAAACGAACCATTTTTGGGCGTAAACATATCTGCTCCTTCGACCGTTGGACTGCTTTCCAGTAGTGGAACCTTCATACGCCGTGCTGGAGGTGCTGGAGGACTCCTGTCGTTGATGGCAAGAAAGGAACGGAAAAACATAATTAGACCTTGGAATTGAGCAGGTTGGCAGCATCGCCTCACCGTATCGGTTTGATGTTGAGTGTGTTTGGAGGTGTCGGTCTCGGAGCTCTCGGCTTCCGTTCCAGAGTGCTTAAGTTTTTGACCTCCAGTGTGGATGTGAAAATCGCCGTCGCGTGTTGATCGTCCCCGTTCCCCAGCTCTGCCGTTCCCGCGCTGTGTTGGCCGAGAATGTTGGCGTTGAACAGTTCGATTTGCTTCTCCACCTCATGCGGTGTCGCTGGTGAAAGGATCTGCTTGCGTGCCTTGAAAGTACTCGTCTTACCGACGATTCCCGTCTGCTGATGCTGCTGCTGTTGGTGATGGTGGTGCGTCGGATCCATTGGTGACATCATGATCGCACTGTCGATAGATTCGGGACTGAGCAGCGTGTGACCATTGTTGCTCACGGTAAAGCCGCTCATCGTTGAGAATGTGTCGGTCGGAGTTTCGCCAAAAGCCGTCCCGACGGACGCCACCCCCACTCCGGGACCCGCGGCCACGGCCGGATTGCCAAAACTTCCTCCGACGGTGGTTGGAGTGTGATTAAGTACGGATACGCCAATACCGCTCGAGTGCGTCGCTTCGGACGGTGTGTTCATGTGACTAGAGGTGGCGGACATTGGAGGTACCATCGGTGGACCGAGTTTCGGTTTTGGCGAACAGCTTGCCATCGGATAGCGCCAAAACTCTTGCCCCAGGAGTGCCAAAGACGATAGTTGTTGTCGGTTTTTCGCCTCCCGGAGTGCGGCCGGCAGACACAGCTGGACGGGCAGCTCGTCGCAGCACTGCGTGTAGTGAGCGATCAGTGCCGGGATCGAATCGAACTTGAACCGAGAACTCTCGAGACTCAGAAGACTGTTGTTGGACTGAATCAAATAGTGCTCAATGTACGGACCGACGTTTGCCGGTAGCCGCACCGACACTGCCATCGTTTTCGACTGACTAGAACCGCGCACGATAAAGTTCTACGGAAGAGATACGAACCGTCAGGGGCTCCCAATCGGTGCCTACGTTGGGATCATACTTACACCTTCTTCCTTCCCTTGCAGCAAGTGAATCGCTCCGGAACGCTGAATGCCTGGCAAAAACCAGACGGGATGTGTCCGAAGCAGACGCTCGACGAGGCTCAGCACGCATGCGGAAGCACTGGCGGAAGTGTCCGTTGGCTCCGACTCATCGCTGGAGGTGTCTTCGCCCTCGGCCAAAATGCCACCCTCCGAACTGGATACAAGCGATGTGTGGGACTACAAGAAATGCACAGAGATTTGAATACCATTGACCACTTATGTCGTACGGCTACACTTACCTCATAGAGTTCCTCCTGAGAGAGCTCCCGATTGTTCGGCAGTAGTGGCGCTAGATCATCGTCCAGGATTTCCGCCTCGTGCTGCTGATGTTGTTGCTGGACGCTAGCGTGTAGAGCGCTCAGCCGCTTCTTCGCAACTGCAATCGACGACCGGGCGCTTCCACTTTGCGGACTTTCCGGCTTAAACTTGGTCACTTCCGCATAACGACGAATTAGCGAACCACCTTCGAGCCCGTTCGCAGTGTCGCTCTCGACACCATCGGTGGTACCGGAGAGCTTTGCGGGCAGTGAAATCGGACGAGGGCCACCGGCCGGAGAAAGGTCCGGCATGCAATGGACCATGTGCCGGTTGAGCTGGCGTGTCGTGACATCGCGACTATGATAGAAATCTACACCAACCCGGTCCACCGGAATGTCCTTCCGTTCGTAGCAGTTGTCGTCGGTTTCGGATTCCATTTTTCCTACGTTCGTTTCCCTCGCTTTCGGCCGTTGCGTTTCTAGCAAGCGGTACGATTCGATGCTCAGCGTTCTATCGTTCCGTCAGCCAGCTTTCCCGTGTATTCCGGCCGATTGAGTCTGGCAGCCCTGGAAGCAAAAACAAGCGGAACGTGCCGTTCGGTACAGTCCGACATGTGTAAACATGTTTTTATGATTTCTGTTTTATTTTTATCTACTCGCAAGAATGGCTCCATTCTCGGCCACCACTCGGCCACTCGGTGGCCACTAACTCGGTGATTCACTGCGTATGCTCGAGGGGGGGTTTCAATTCACGCGGCTGTCGGTATCGTTCCACACAGCATACATATTTCTTTATTAATGGATTCCGATAAGCGTGAACGGAGGAAAAAACCCCACAGCACTGCAACGGGAGCGAACAATACCAGGGGAGAGGTTTGATTTACAGCTTGGTCTCCGATCCAAGACCATCACCAGTAACACAACAAACGATTAACAAACACTGGTGGCGAAGGCAATCAACCAGCAGTTCCACCGAATGTGTCTCATCATAATCGTAGCTTGCTGAGAGCGGGGTTTCGTCGACTCGTTTCGCCCCAATGAATGGTGTACATTTGTTGTCGTCTCGACGACGTTGGGACGTTGCTCTTCAATCGTCTTAATTGATCCCCACGAAGATCATTGCAAGCGCACCGAAAGCATCATCGACGGCCAATGCTTCTTGAGCACCCGTACACAACTCACTGAACGCGCGAGCAAGTTTCGCAACAACACTAAAACCTATCGCGTAGCCACACGCATTTCTTATTAGAAAAGCATTCTCGACCGCACTCTTTTCTCCGATTGGCCGCCCTAGTTGGAAGTTTGTGGTTTCTCTGCTGGACACCGGAATTCCTACACTGCCCACAGCTTCGCTGGGCAGCAACTGGGAGCTGTGGGACGAACCCATTGAGCCACCGAGCGAAGCACACCTACACGTAGAGATAAATCGTGAACACATGCGTATTAAGGCGGCGTTTTGGGAACCGTTTCGCACTTATTAGCATAAAATGTGGATCGATACGGGAAAGCAATTGCATCAAATATTCAATGAATGCCCGGTGGCCCAGGAAAGGGATACCAGGCCAGGTAGGCTGGGAATTGCTGTGGGAGCTGCTGTGCACATTATGTCAACGCAACTTCATCCCCGGTTCCCCTCACAACCATCCCGCTGCACCAATTCCTTCCGCCCATTCCCCAACACTTTATTACAAAGGGAATTGTTGGATCCCCGCAAACCAGCGCCAGCAGACGCGATGCGGGATGCAACATAATTTATGTTGCACTGAGAATATGCAACTGACAGCTTCACCGCCAACACAAGACCCAGTCTGCGTGGTTTTCACTATCCTTTATCGCTATCCAAACACCACTTTTACACATTTCGATTGAGATAACTGATAACGCAACCACCAATCGATGAACCAACCAACATTCGGGCCTGTGCCGAAAATTAGGATAAATACACGATACACGACAAACAGCGTGGTGCAACAAACGTCAGTTGCGCGAACACCAACACAACCGCAGCGAACTCCAGCATACTTTCGGGTTGAGCACATACCTATTTTTTGATTCATTTCGAAGTTTCGAAGCGAATATCACAATTTCACGACGATATTCTGCGACCTTTCACTTTCCTGGCACACGGAATGCCGGATGGCTGTCGACAAACAACGTTTTACACCGCCAGAGTGAAAGTTTTTGCAGACCGTTCCGACGTGCGTTCCATCACTACACCTAAATCTTAAAATACGACTTTTTCTCTCTCGGAGAGCGCAACGCAACGTCTGAAATTTTTGTTGTGAACGACTTTTGTGACAGTTTAGATGCGGTGCTGCTAGAGATGGGCAGTAACACATTTTTATCGTGAGCGGAAACTCCAACAAACATTAGAAAGCGCCCCAAACCGAAATTAGCACAAATAACGTACGCGAAGCAGTTTTAACAAGCAAAGTTTAGACTAAACTCTTGAACAAACGGTAACGAAAGCCTTTCTGAACGAATTAACCGCATATTTTAACTTGTGGATCTCTAGCTGAGACACAAACTCTTGCACCAGCATGGAAATAATTCCCCGGTTTGAAATCTTTCTCGTTTGTAATATTTTTTTATTTCTTCTATTTCCATTGTAATGTGTTAAAGGATGTTAATTTATTGCTCTCTTTGGGCAATTTTTCGTAATTAAATGCTGTATTACGACAAATTCACAAATGGACCGGTAACACACCGTTTTTGTGTATCTTATTCAATGATGGCACCCAAAAAAAATGAATACAGCGGCAAGTACTATTCGATAAACTCCATTAAACAATTCATGGATTTTGAATCGAATGAATTTTTAGTGAGTATAGCCTCACTTTTCGAGAATTGATGTTGTATCGTGGTTGAAATGAAAAAAGATTGATTTTTGGGGGCGCGTGCCCTTTCGCTCGATGGTCTAGAGGCTTGTCCGCGCAATTATACTTGCCCTGAAACGATGCCTTGCTTCTATTGGCCGTCGGCAGCACACTATTTGAGAAGATTAGTCGGTTTTCGACTGCTTGGGCTCGGGTTTTGGCAAAATACGCAATAACAAAAGTACCATACTATGGCGCCGATGTTTTGGATCGTGCCCACCGGCACACTCCCCCTAAAACGTAGCCCCACGACTGTTTGGGGCATCTGCGCAATGCAACCGGGTTTCTTGGTGGAAGAAAACAAATCGAAACGGTACTTGTCTCGGAGGAGCCAATTTTTTATATAAGCTCGTAGTAGTTCGATGACTAATATTTTGGTCCTGTTTCTGAGTTTGTCGTTGGTGTCATTTGCCGATAGCGTGCAGTAATTGGGTGGCCGCAGGTCTGTGCTTTTATCCTTAATCCAGTTAGTGTGAAAATGTTTATCTAGTGCCGCAGCGACCGAAATACTGCATTTGCGCCATTCGGGCCCCGAATGTGATTTAAGCCGATAGTATTACAAAAAAGCATCAATGTGCCGCAAATACACCACGTGTTACTTTGTGTCACGACTCTTACGGAGCCTGTTTCTTGGTTATCATCACGCATTTTTTGAAATCCTAAGAGAAACAATCTACCCACAGAAAGAGCCTGGGTTGGCGATTGATAAATATGTAAATAAGCGAAAGGCTACGACTGCACGATAAGTGACCGCTTCTTGATATTTTTCTGCTTACTCAGCCCCTGACCATCGGATGGTTAGTGAAACACATGTTGTGTGTGCGGGTTGTCGCCGAGATTTCTTTATCACACTTCCGGTTAAGAGAGTTGATTCTTGACCAACGGGCCAACCGGAGGAGGTTAAAACGAAATGGAAATAACTGCATCATCCGTCCGAGCCGTGCTGTATAAAAAGAAGGAACGTTTCGCTGGGACGTTCTTTTCAATTTTGTAGTATTCTAGGTCGTACCAGGCAGCGGGTGTATCTGCAACGCACAAGCTACAATACGGTCATTCACCAGGTCATCTAGCGAATAATTATCAAGTTAGCTGCCTAGTGAAGGGCAACATTGTACTTGTTTTTATCACATCTCTAAATGCCTGTGAAAGTTGAATTTGAGTGCCAACCGAAGTGCAACTTAACATTTTGGTGCGTATGTTGAAATATTGGTGAACAGTGGCCGTAGGGCGAAAAAATGTGCAGAGCGTGATCTATTCTGGATGTTGCTAGTAAAATTACGACATTTAATGTATCGGGAGAAATTCGTTTCATCTCTGAAAAGGCATTAGCTAAAAACATAGACAATATACATTCTTTCACTACCCTTTGTTATGTTGTGCCTCGGGATGATGTGCACGAGTTCATTTTCTCTTTTCATTGTCCACGTTTTCATTAACTGTCAACTAATACTATTTGTACTGTTAATCTCTTTTAAGAGACCATACAAAAGAGGATGAATTGGTATTTTATGCGAAACTTCTTATTTTGAATCACCACTTCAACAATTAATACAATAAAAACCTTGCTTCAATAAATCACGCTTCTAAGATCAAAATCCGGAATTGGGAAAAATGATTTCGTCGGATTGTTTTTCTTTTAAGTGAATAAAAAAACACATTAGGAAATGTTTTACACTCAATTTTTCCCAACCAATTTGCAACTCTCCACTATGTTTTTGCGAAAATTGATCCTTCGAATCTTTGATTGGGTGGCCGATTGCAAGAAGAAACAGTGCAAGGATACCCCCGCGTCTTCGTAGGAGGGGACTTCAACGCTGCGTCGATCGAGTAGGGCAGCTCCAGGACAAACGCCAGGGGAAAAGAGCTCCTCGTGATCATGGAACAGCTGGGGCTTTTCCTGCTGAACCGTGGAAAAGTGCCCACCTGCCGAGGCAACCAAGTGGCCAGGCCGTCGGTGATCGACGTGGGATTTGCCACTCCAACCATCGCAGGTACATGCAGACGAAACGCATGCTCGATAGCGCCATCCGGGAAAGCAGTCGGCGTTGCGCCCGATAACTCGCAGACTCGGTGGCGGACGACTCCAGAGGCAACGCTTACGGAACAGCAGTGGGTTGGCTTACAGGCGGACGCCTGCGTCAAGAAGATGTATTGGGACGAAGTATGAAGTATGAAGAAGATGTATTGGGACGAAGTATGAAGATGTATGACCATGAAGTATTGGGACGCAACGTGGACAAGCTGTTTCCACAACAGCCACCGATGGACTTGCCCGAAACAGCGTACGATCGTATCCTGCTCGCCAGACTCAACGATCGGCTGGAGGACGACAGCGAGGGACCACACCTCTATCCGAGACAGTACGGCTTCCGCAGGCAGCGATTTACCTTAGAAGCTGCCCGGATGATCGTCGAGGAGGAAGCTGTGCTATGCTATGCGCCACGGCCGCACCAACTCAACTGCGCCACGCATCTGTATGGTGGTGTCGTTGGACGTACGGAACGCTTTCAACTGTGCCACCTGGAGCTCGAAAGGTGCCGCGTTCCACCTGAAACAGGTGTATCCGGGACTATTGCATGTGCTGGGCAATTACTTCTCCGGTCGCACCCTGTTATATGAAAACAACCGTGGGCTGAAGGCACGCAACATCACGGCATCCATGCTGGAATGTGATATACGACGGCGTCCTGTCGCTGCCATTTCCAAAGGGTTTGCGAAGTGTCGGCTTCGTTGACGACCTAGCGCTCATCGTTCGGGCCGTCAATGTGGACGTGCGATTGGAGGAGACTTTCTCTCACTCACTTGCCCGAGAGAAGACGGAGGTCCTCGTCATCAGTAGCCATAAAGGAGGACGTCAGCACACGATCATTAACGTCGGTGACGGGGTAATCTGCCAGACGATTCGGTACCTCGGGTTACAGCTGCATGACCATCTGCGATGGAGACCGCACATAGAATACGTGGTAGAACGAGCCAACCGAGTACCGCGAGTTCTGCTGGCACTGATGCCCAACCGCCGTGGAGCAACGAGCGACCGACGCAGGCTGATCGCGAATGCGGTGATCTCGATCTCGTAACGCTGCAGCTGCAACAGGCGTGGCGAGATGAACAGCGCTTGGAGGCGGCAGCTGCTGCTGTAGCTGCGAGCGGATAAGTTGCCAACGTTTGCACAACTTCATCGGGTTTACACTTAGTTAACCGTTTGTTGTTAACCACTTTGTTAATCCTTGTTAACCGTTTGCTGATAACCGGCTTTGCAGAGCAGGAGCGGAATCGCGACTGACTGACAGCTCCCTGGCGGAGCAGAGACCGTTTATACGCCTACATCCGCGGCTTATGAATGTGTGTTGTATAACTATAGATCTGTAAAGTACTGAAAAAAACTAAATAAGGGACGATGATACGTCGCGGTTCTTTGCCGGATAGGCCCCTGTTGGAGGAGAAACAAGATGTTTCCCGCATCGGGAACTTTATATAAAACAAAAAAAAATCTTTGATTTGACGTTTGTTTTCCCATCCATTTCCTATGCTTTTTCTCACCAGCCAAATCTGTCCCTTACCGTTCTGTTTCGTGTTTACCACATCAAAAACTGCTTCATTATAGAAAAAACGGCCGTTTAGAGAGTTCCAGCATGCATTAAGTCCCTCCGAAGTACCTTTTAAATCCCGTATTTTTCTAATCCAAGTACAGGCCAAGCCTGAACGGCTTGACAACTGTTGTCATCCTTCTTTCCACATGCTGTTGCCCGTTCTAGCACAGCCAAGAACCTGCCATCGAATGCTTTGAAAAAATCAATACTAGCGTCGGCGGCCATCGGCCATCACAGTGCAAAAGCAGAGCAGCGGCAGATTTTACTGTTAAATTCTCCGTTTTCCTGACTGCTGCTGGTGAAATAGTGGTCAAAAAGTGGTTTCGAGCATCTATCGCCATCGGTTTGTTGTTGATGTCGGCTGTTCGTGCATTGGATCTATTTTTGTAAACTTCACGCAGGTGCGTAACGCGAAAATTTAACTGGGCTTGCTCAGCAATACTGTGTGGTGTTTGGTAAAGGCAAAAGGGCAAACTCGGAAATTTTTCATGCGCTAAGGCCTCCAATAGCGCTTGAATTCGGGAAATGAGCGGAGTCGAACGGCAGATAGGGAAAAAAACTGTAAACAAACGGGTCGTGTCGCAGTCGCAATGGGTCCGTCGAATAGGAAATTGGTGATTTTTCGCGTAGAAAAATTTTCCCACTTTTCCACGAAGGCGCGAGCACGACATAATGGCCGGCGATCGCGGGCCACGTTCAGTTGCGAAAGAAGCAAGTTTTTCACCGTGGGAAAATCGAACCTACCACCATTCCCGTTCGGTGTGAGTGGATGGAGCAAAAATAATTCCCCAAAGTACGTGAGATTCAGTTCGTTTGGTGCAATAGCAGTATTCGTTCCCGAGGAAGGGTATCTTCGAGTTGATGCCAACGGCGTGGCATTAACAACATGGGGTTGTTCGATATCGCAAGCATAGTTTTTCCGAGTTTCGCCCCCTACATGACGTCGAGCTGGCCTTCCGGAGCAAAAACTCGTAGCACAAACCTTGTTCTAATAGCCCGCGGCACGAAACGGTTCCTGTGCTAGTGCACTCACCGCATCGTGAACACGTGAGGAAAATTTATATTTTTTCCTCGAATCCGTGAAAAAAGTGATTCATGTTGTTGCCATCTTGGTTGGCAGCAAAGGGTCGGTTCCTGCCCCGTGTAACCAATACGGCAGAGGGAGTGCGTTGGCATAGAATAAAAGCAAGGGGTTGGCTTGAGTTTTTCCTGCTGGTGTTCGCTTGCACGTGAGGGAGATAGGGCCAGTGATAGGGAAACGGAGTAGTTTCCGAGCACGTGCCGAAAAGGGAAAGCTCGAGGGCCGCGCGTCATACAAAGAAAGCATAATGCTTGTTGTGCAGAGCCAAATAGGCAAACTACGCTTTTATGTTGTCGCCCCCGTGTGCCGGTGATCGTACATGAAAAGGTGATTGTTTTATGCGAAAGGTTGGCGCTCCAACCGCGTTCGCGAGGAAGGACAGGATATTTCATAGTGTGGATATTATTTTATACTTGTTTCAATATTGAGCTAAGATTATAACATAAAGCAACAAAGTAAATGGCTATCTTCTGCTTTGATCTAACAGTAAAAAAAGAACCATAAAGAATCGTGAAAATGAGTATAACGATAAATGCAGTGGACGCGATGGAATTGATAGAGGATGACAATATTACCGGAGCATCAGACGACGACGATGACGGGGATCCAAGCAGCCCGGGCAGTGCGTACGACGATGGGAATCTTATCAACGTTGCCATGGAAAATGAGGTAACCGCACAGCTGGTGGCCGCCGGAGTAGTAGGCGTCGCTGCTGCCGCTGCAATCACATCGTCGAAGAAGAAAAAGCGCCCACACTCGTTCGAAACGAACCCTTCCATTCGCAAACGCCAACAGAATCGGTTGCTGCGAAAGTTACGAGTAAGTGGTTTTTATTTCATTCTTCTTTCCATCGTCTACTGTGTGTGAGTGTGGAAAACAAATGTTTCTCATGCGCCTCGGTGCACTTCGGTTGTTTCTTTTAGCAAACGATCTTCGAGTATGCCACACGTGTGGGTCAACAGGCGGTTGTTTTGGTGGCAACCCCGGGAAAACCAAACAACATCTACAAAGTGTTCGGCGCAAAACCACTCGAAGACGTGCTGAAGAATTTGCGTGGCAATGTGATGGACAAGCTGGACGAAGCGCTGGCAGCTCAGGCACCTCCTCGTGTACAAGACGATCCGTCACTGTTCGAACTGCCTCCGCTGATCATCGATGGTATACCGACACCGGTAGAAAAAATGACACAGGCCCAGCTGCGTGCCTTCATCCCACTGATGTTGAAATATTCTACGGGAAGGGGCAAGCCAGGCTGGGGTCGAGACTCCACCCGGCCGGCCTGGTGGCCGAAGGAGCTGCCCTGGGCAAATGTGCGCATGGACGCTCGGACAGAGGACGAAAAACAGAAGGTAGGTTGAAATCGGTGCAATTGCGGGACATGGTTTCAATCGGGAAATAACCAGGTGATGGTTGACGATAGAACTAACGTAACGAAACACAATATCCGCGAAATCGATTAATCTACAGATAAGTTGGACTCATGCTCTGAGAAAAATTGTCATAAATTGTTACAAATATCACGGCAGAGAAGATTTGTTGCCAGCTTTCAGCGAAGAAGATGAAAAAGCGAACGCTATTGCAACGGCAAGTTCGAATGTAAGTATCGGCGACAGATTTTGTCGGCCACGAGATGCTGTTTAATTGGGCGGGACTGTTTGTACACTTCAACGAACGATCGAGATGTGATCGGAACGTCGTGAAGACATGTGCAGTCTCTGCTTTGTTAAATACCCGCTCGCGAAAGAGAGGTATAGTACAGTGTATAGTAACTTGCTCTTACTTTTACTTCTTCTCTGGGATGTCGCCTTTTTTTGTCTGCGATCATCGACTTCGTCGCCCAAAAATTTGGTACAGGTTGACGTAATGAAAATTGAAAATGGTAGCGTAGTGACGGTAGGTCCGGCGACGAATGGTAACACAGCAACCGCCACGATAACCAACGGCACCAACGGCCAACAGCAAATCATTATCCACCAGCAGCACCCTTCGCATTCGAATGGCATCACGACACTCACCACGGCCGCCAATGGTCATACACAGATCATAAAAGATGACGGCGACGGCACCATACAGATCCAGCAGCAGTCCTCGCCTACCCAGACCTTGAACGCGCAGGTTTGCTTGGACTCGATGGCTCTAAGCGATGTGGATGTTCGTACTAACACCAATTCTCTACTAAGCAATGTATCGATGTCGCCTCTTAGGTTTTTATCGTTGTCTTGCACCATTTTAAGTTCGTGTCAAAACACTTTATTTGCTGTAACAGCGTAGCGTTTAAATAATTTTCTTTTGTTTACAGTTTGTAAAACAGACCGTTTGTCATCGTTGTTTGTTTTTGATGGTTTTCAACTTTTACAATGGCTTGATATAATCTTTTGCTAGGAGTTAATTTGACTTAATTTTCCTCCGTATTTGACTTACTATCGTTTTTCAGATTGTGTTTTCCGTTTGTTTGCAACAGCTAATTTAGGTTTGCTTTTAGTTTTTTTGTGCTTCAGTGGAACAATCATCAATTTGGATCAAAAATTAACCGTGTTATATGTCCATTTTTTCATTATACTTTCCAGTTCACGCACACCGTGCTGCAGACCATTCAAAATGCCGACGGAACTGTTTCAATTATTCAGGTGGATCCAAACAATCCTATAATTACGTTACCGGACGGAACAACCGCACAAGTACAAGGAATCGCCACCGTAAGTAGATTGTGTTCACGATGATGAGGATCAAACATATAAAAGCAATGGGATAGAAATTGATTCAGTTCGTAATGAGATAATTTTCCTTCTTTCATCATAGCTTCAACAGCAAGGAGACGGAGGCGTTCACACTATACAAACTATATCCGATGGGCAGGGTGAAAGTATGTCGGTGGACTTAACGGAGGCCACCCTTGGGCAGGATGGTCAGCTAATCATCACTGGAGAGGATGGACAAGGTAGGACAGGAACGCCGATGCGCGACGGGTCACTGATTTGTTTCATCTGCAATTGCAATCGTGTCATCGGCACAGGATACCCGGTGAACGTGAGTGGCATGATCACGTTACCAGTGTCGGCCCAGATGTATCAGACGATGGTGGCCAACATACAGCAGGTTCCGAACGTGGATGGCACCGTGTGTCTAACACCAATGCAGGTACATAATTTAGCGTCCAACCACTCGACGGCACCTTCCGGTGTGAATACGACAACTTCTACGACACAGAACTTGACCATAGCAACGAACGGTGGTACGAACCATCAGAATACCGCTGCAATGCTGGCCAGTTACGCGCTGAGCAGCTTAAGCATGCCACAAGTGGCACATCATTTGCAGCATACCGTAAGCGGCAAGCACCAAGCGCGTGGCAGTGGCACAAGAGGCTCTGGTGCCGGCATTGGCCTCAACACAATACTTCCTACGCCGAGGGGATCTTTTAGTTTATCAACTCCCAGTAACACTAGAGTTGCTGACAATAGTCAGCACACGAATAACAACAACCATTTAAACCCGAACTCGCTCAGTGTGAGTCGTAAAACGAACGCGATGACGGGCAACGCAATCCTAGGCGACACTGGTGCAAATACGATTGAAATTTGCGTCCCAAAGATCGAACCGATGGATGAAGACAAAGACGGCACGACGGACAGTGGCGGTGAAGCTACACAAAAGTTTGTCATTCAGCTCGGCGGACATTCGTTCACGACAAGCGATGGCAAGCAACTGCAGCAGCAACATCATCAGCAAATGAGCCGTGAGATTGAACTGACCGTGAACGAGGGCAGCCATCTAATCGGTGCCCTAAGCATTAATGCGAAGCACGGTAGCAGTTCTGTGCACGAGATCGATTCAAAGCCCTTCGCCATACCGAGTGTGTAAAGTTCGGAGTCTGATGTTCGACCGCCACTGGATGACTTATCGGACAAAACGGACCCTGGACGATACCTTCTCTCACATAGCTTCCCCTATTCAACCTTCGAACCCATCGCATACCGTTGACTGTCAAACAGAAAATCCCTTCATGAAATGCGGTTGCTTACGTTTTTACCACTTCAGTTCATCCTTAATTTAAATATGTAGCATTAAGCACGACATCATTTTTAATATTTCGTAGGAAAATTCTGTTTTTATTCTCTATCAGTAAATGATTTTTTTAGCGTATGTTGCAGCAAGTCAGATGTAGGTTTATTTAGTTAACTTATTTATTTGGACGTATTTGTGCACGTAGCGCAGTGCGTAGGATTCTATCAGTTCCTTCTTGACACACGAAGTAAACGGTTAACCCAAAGAAGCCATCCATGATCGATCGAAAGGACACAGTCTATGCGTTTCTACGTTTGTTGTCCAAGCATACCTCTAGTCGAAACCACCGTTCGTCGCAGGCGTATTAGGAAAGATACTTACGAAATTGGTTTTCTCGACACGAAGCAGTGTTAAAAGCAAATCATAAGTACAAAGAAAAGTCTTCGCTAATCTCACGACTTGCAGCAAAGAAGCAGACGGTCACGAAGGAAATAGAGTGATTTTTTGTTATAGTAACTTAATCCAAAGCCAAAGAAGAGAACCGTGGGCGATATCGAGTGCCTAACCGGAAGCGTATTTTTTATTTGCTTTTTTAAAGATCTCACCATCCTTGTACGCATTGCAAACCACGGTAACATGTTTAGAAGGTTTAGGTATCTTCCGAGCAACATTACTTAAACATTTACATCAATCACACACCACGTGCCTTACCATATTTTCGTTAGGAGTTGTTAGCGAGAAACGGCGAACTAACAATGGAAACAGCGCAACTTTCCATGAAAAGTTGCATTAGTCATAAAACTAAGTAATTGTGGGCTATGTAATGTTTGCTGTACAATTAGTCAAAGTATGTGCCAATATGTTAGGAGTGTTAGCACTAGTTAAACGATTATTGTTTTAAGTTATGCTAAGACAAGAAATGAGTCATTTTTCACGTTTTGTTGTGTAAGTGTGCGCTTTAGTTTTGAACTGTGTTTTTATTTATGTATTTCTAAACCATGTTTTGAATATTAAAATATTAAAGTATTATTTTCTTATGATTTCAATAGTTTGGTTTTTCTACCGCCACATCCACAGAGACTCTCTTGGTTGGCACACCACCGGCCGACACCTTCGCTGGTGGACAGGGCCAATAGAGCACGGGTTGGGACGGGGAATTCGGACACACTCTTAGCGATTATGTACCGCACTTTGGTCGTGTAGCGAAATAACGCAATTCTGTATTTCTTTTCATTCCAGATGTGTGATTTAGTGAGTAGCATTTGAAACATTTCGCTGGTTTACTTCGCCTTTTCGGTTGTTTGGTAGTGTCTTGCGTTCTCCCTTTCGATCCCCATCATTCTGCACCCTGTCAAGGTTTTACCCATTTCATTTGCGCCCCGCTGCGTGTGTTATTCCGTTTCGTTCGATCCGTGGTATTATTGGTTGTTTATGTTGCATTGTTGTTTGTGCTGATTTCTGGTTGAATCTGTTGATTCGTTTAGGTGGAGAGCGGCGAAACAATGGAAACGATCACCGTCGGGCCCGGCATGCATCAGATGATGATACAAGGTCCACCCGGCTCTGAGCCGCAGGTTCTACAAGTACTCAGCCTGAAGGATGCATCCGTACTGACGAAAGCGATGGCCGCAATCACCGAGGTCAAGGGGGAAGAAACAATAATTGATCATTAGGCGAGCTTCGGCCGGCCCAATACCGACGTGCAGCAGGAGTAGCGTCCCGCGGCTATTTATTATCGCATTGAGTAACTTTATTTATTGTCATTTTCCCTAACTTGTACCCACAAAGTCAGAGAAGTCGTATTTATATATAGATATTTCTTATACAGAGTTGCATAGGATCGATGCAAAGCAAGCAAGGCAAGACGATCGATTTGAGCAAACCACAACCAGACGCTAGTCATTAAGGAGAAGCAAGAAACGGAAGTGCCCCGTTCCCGATTCACACACTGTTCATCCATTTCATCCTCCATCCTTTCGCCGTCCCGAAGCTCTTTTCTCAAATTTTAATCTAACACTAGTCAAAATTCGTGTCATTTCATGTTTGTCATTGGAAGTAGATAAACTGCAGGCCCTAACAGGTCCTAGTCACCGTGCCAGCTCGCGCTTCTCCACAGCAGAACGATTCCAAAGTCATACCGAATGCTGGGTGACTGTAAATACCGTGCAAATGTATTTCCGATACTAAAAACCCCATATTGATAGTACGGAAACCAATCATTAGACTTTAAATTACCTATTTAAGTATTGTCACAGAAGAACGCCGCCGTCATTCTGAAGATATGAATTTTGTTTCCTTCAGTGAAGTGAACCAGTCGGCCCCTAGTCACGCGCGCTGCTGCCCATGGAGCAGTTCCAGAGTAAAATCAATATTTTAGTGCAATTAATTTGTAACCTCCCTTCATCGGAAGAAGGCAAGCGTGGACTCCAGGCAGGGCGTTAGATCGCACAGGAAGTGGAAGGTTAGTAGACTCTCACGTGGAGACTCTCCGGCATTAGTTCCACTGGTTCGCCATCCGTATTGAACCGTATTTGTATTGTAAGATTGCTTCCTGATCGGTGCACAAGCGTAAGGAAGACCGGTGTACAGGAAAAAGAATCAACAATTATTTGGCGGCACTGGAAGGGTGCGAAACTCTCTTTTTCTTCGTGTAACGCATTTCAGGAATAATTTACATTCAATCGGAGAGTGTGCAGCAGGTTGCAACCCACCATTAACTAAGCAGGAGCAAAAGCTAGTCGTAATTTAGTTTCAATGTTAAGGCCTAATCCTATTACCTCCTTTTTCTGTTACGAAGGTTTATTTATTGGCTATTTATGATTTTATTCGATGATCTTTGTCTAACGATGATTATTTGTGTTGTGTATTATTTATCTCTTTTTGTGGTGCATGTTTTCGAGTGAAATGAATCTGATTCCGTAACATAAGTTAGATATAGGAAATAGGAAAGGAAAGAATTGCGTTTAATGCGTACATCATTTGCTAGTCAGTTTTCCTTGTTTTAACCACACACAAGAACACACGTACTGAAACAATCGTTTTCACAAAGTACAGTATCACCGATCAAGGCAACTTTTATTAGTGAAACATTAAACAACACAACAAACACAAGAGGACAAAGACTGAAAAGCATTGCAGGGGTCATTGTAAAAACGTGGATAATGATGATGGGGCGGTAAAGAGTATAAACTAACAGAAACACATGCTAGGAAAATGTTATTTAAATTATCTATTTATTTATTTATTTATTCATTTATTTATTTATTTATTTATTCTTCGTTCGATTGGACACTGTGATTTTGGTTCGATTTTCGACATCCCGCTTGCACAGAATGATTTCTGGAAGCTCTCAGTTCAGTAATCTTTTTAACTTGTGAGCGTTGAACTCTTGTGTTGACTGCGTTGGCTAAATAATGAATGTGTAAAATAAACCTTGACTTTGATGAAAATCTCCGCCCTTGGTTGCTGCTTTTCAGACTTACATTTCAGCGCGACTTTGCGACGATTCCGTCGATTTGGCAATGGTAAATCGTCATCGTTTTTTCGAATCAGATTTTATATTGCCGCGAGGTATAAAAATATTGAAAATTATAATATAAAAATATTAAATATTGTTATTATTACCGGTCGTGGAGCAAACAATTTGGTTTCTGATCGGCTAAAGCTTTTCGTCTTTGATTATTTTCGCTATATTTTTTAGCGTTTTATCATCTTTCTCTTTTAACTTATAAAGAATTATTGTATTATATTAAACAAATTTCAAGGGAACGTTCCCGCAGGGCAACTGTCAGTTGTCGGCGGTGTCAAACACTGCACTCCTTCTTCTTTCTTCCCGCTCTTGTGTTGCAAATCTAGCTTGATGTGCGTGCGAAAGTTACATTTTTTGTGTGATTAAATTGTTAAGATTAATTGTGATCGGCCCGTTAGACATCGAAGAAGCAAAAAAGGGTTTAACACCGTACAATTAAGGTTGGTTCCGTTCCGATTCTGTGTGGATTGTGGCACAAGTTTCTTCAATGCAACCTTGTCGGCGCTGCCTCGTTTGCATATGCTGCTCCTTCCACTGGATGCTAAGGATGCAATTCCTATTGCTTAGATACTGAGAAAGGAAGGCACGGTGAAAGTGGTCAATTTTAGTACTCTGTGCATTCGTAGAAATAAATAAAAACTGAAGGGTGCATTTTCTGTGGAAGTTTGCGCCACTGCTGTTGCGGCGGTTCTTTAGTGATCATTTCTAATAGTTTTCGTCTCTCGTTTTCACTTCTAACAGATAAGCGGAACGATGAGCAGGGCTTTGTGTTAGGGGAAAAGAAGAATGCAAAATAGCCCCAATTGTAAAAAGCTTTGTGAAACTGGCAAGAAAAATGATCCCGCGACAGACACCGGCACGACCGATCAAAAGAATGGAAGCATGCTCATAAGAAGTAAAGTCGGCGACCAAGCTTCCGTGCCGGCCGAATATTCACAGTCAACAGTGAATCAATCAGACCGCATTCCTGAAGAATCCAATTCCCGTTCCCGGCCGCGAAACGGCCAAACATCTGCCTCACCCACCAAAACGCCAGAATCGCTGGCCAACGGTGAGGAGAGGTCGTCCCAGACAACTACGCCAACGGACACAAAACTTGCGATTCGTTTGGTGTCATTAGAAAGATTGCTACGACCAAGCCTGGTAAACACATTGGACGCAAAAGTTGTAAAAGCTTCCGGCGCAAACAACTCGTCTCTACGAAAATCGAAACGCAACATTAGCATTATCGAAATAAGTAGCAGTGACGATAGTGAATCCTCGTCTGTCATTAGTTTTCACGAAGATATTTTGAACGAAAGTGCCAATGAATCTACGAGCACTCAACGGAACAAACAAACACGCAATGGCGGAAGCCCCACCGTCGCGAACGGCGTGAAGCTTGCTGGAGGGGCAAATCAGGTACGGGAATTCAGTGTCAAAGTGCAAAAATTGCCCACAGACCTCAGAGCAATAAAGACTCTGTACGGGCTGAAGACGATCTGCGATCATCGAAACGTCGAAATTGAGAGCCTGACATCCGATACGAATCGTTACGCGCAATTACGAACTAAAGAAGCTCAATTACGGATCGAGCCATGCCTCGAGGCGGCGGCTGAGGAACCTGTAGGTGTGGGCAAACCGCAGAATCGTAACGATAGCGATTCAGATGATACGCCGCTCATAAGCAAAATCAAACGCAACATTCCAAAACAAGTAATAACCATTTACGATTTTCATACTTTACACTTCGCCGACACCAGTTCGAAATACTCACATCGGTTTCATGGTTTGCTTCAATGTTTCTATAGAGAGATCATTTAACGTACAGGTTACACGGTTAATTGGGAAACTAAAAATTCTAAAATCTGTAAATTAACCATTTTCTGGGAAACATTTCATGGTCGCCACCCGGTTTAGCAGACAATTTTCAACCAGTCACCTATGTTCGTTTTGTTACAGAGAAAAATGGCTAGAAACTCAAGAAAACGAAGAGCCGTGAGTGATAGTGAAGAGGATGATGGTGCGGAAAATACAGGAAAAAATGAGTCTCCAGTCGAAGAGTCCCCGGCCACGACCAATGGCAGTGATACTAGTGATGAGGATAGAAAGGAAAATAACAGCAATGGCCCAGAAACAGGTAACGTAGGAAGAAAACGCAGGGCAGCGGCACGATCTTGCCGCACGAATCTGGCACGGCAGGACAAAAGTACCGATGAGGAGGAGAAAAAGGACGAGGGCAATGAGGAGAGCATTCAGTTGCGCAAAAAACGCACTCGAATAAGAAAAAACTCTTCTTCGTCGGATGAGAAAAAGAAAACCAAGCCGAAGCTGTAAGTTGGTCGGCATTGCGTCGCGGCACCCAATTCGGCCGTAACAGGATTAACCTGAGTAATTGTTTGTTACGATTGGTTTTAGAACGAAGCGCAGACGCATCAAGAGGAACTCGTCTGGCGACAGCGAGGGAGACTCGCCCAACAAGGGTCGAAAGAATATTCGTAAGGTACTGAAAAAGAGCGATCTCGAGCAGACGACCAAGAACGCTGAGCTAGAGGAAAGGGAACGCAAACAGCGCGTGGCCGAGCGGCAAAAGCACTACAACCAGGAGGCGTTCGACGAAAAGCCGGAGGAAAGTCGCCCGCTCGAGCAACTGGTGTTGGACTTTGATGATGACACGAAGAAACCGCTGCTGGAGGTTGACAAAAAGCTCGTCAAACAGCTGAAGCCACATCAAGCGAATGGTGTCAAGTTTATGTTTGACGCGTGCTTCGAAAGTCTGGAGCGAATGAAGGAAAGCAAGGGCTCCGGATGCATCCTAGCGCACTGCATGGGATTGGGTAAAACGCTGCAAGTCGTTGCGTTGGCCCACACGCTCACATCGAATTCTGCCGTTACTGGAGTGGAACGAATACTAGTGGTGTGTCCACTGTCGACAGTCTTGAACTGGGTGAACGAATTCAGCATGTGGATGAAGCACGTTCGCAAGGACAGCGAGATTGAAGTTTACGAAATATCAAAGTATTTCAACGCATTAAAGGTTCACGGAAGGCACACATAATCCAACATTCTCCCATTCCAGATACAAGGACAACGTGACACGTGCCAATGTGCTGATGGAATGGCACAATGAGGGTGGCGTGATGATTCTGGGTTATGATATGTTCCGCAATCTGGCCAATCCGACTGCGAAACGCATACGGAAGAAGGTGCGCGAATCGCTGCAAACATCGCTCATAAATCCCGGTCCGGATCTGATCGTGTGTGACGAAGGTCACTTGCTCAAAAATGAGAAAACCTCCCTATCGCAGGTGGTCACACGCATCTCGACGCTACGCCGAATAGTACTGACTGGTACTCCGATACAGAACAATATGAAAGAATGTATGTGCACAAAGTCGTTTTCACCGTAGGCAACGTAATCGATAATATACAACATCGTCCGTTACAGATTACTGTATGGTGCAATTCGTTAAACCGAAACTGCTTGGCACGTACCCGGAGTATTTGAATCGCTTCGTCAACCCGATTACGAATGGACAGTACACCGACAGTACGTCCTATGATATTCAGCTGATGCGTAAGCGTGCTCACGTGCTCCACAAGCTGCTGGACGGTTGTGTTCAGCGCCGGGACTACTCCGTGTTGTCACCATTTCTTCCCCCCAAGCTGGAATTTGTGCTCTCAATCAAGCTCACCCCGATGCAGTGTACTCTGTACAAGGTAATAAGAGTCCGGAAAGGTATCTAGCTACCTGAAACCACTTATCGTATACTTCTTTCCAATTCCCAGCATTACATGGAGAACTTTGCGCGGCAACGGCAACCCGACGACCCGATGCAAAAAGGTTCTGCGAGGCTGTTTGCTGACTTTCAAAATTTACAACGCATTTGGACCCATCCCATGGTGTTGCGCTACAATAGTGATCGTTATGAATTTAATCAACAAAAAAAGGTACGACCGCGATTCGTGGACGATGTAGAAAATTTTGAGCCATTCAGTGTACTGTAACATAAACCTTAATTCAATGTTTCGTAACGCTAGGATATGGATCGGGATCTGGGCTCTGAAGATGAATCAGTCGGATCGATGAAAGATTTTCTTGACGATAGTGACAGTGAGCAAATGACCTCTAGTGGATCCTCCTCGGATTCGGAAGACGATGTGCAGTCTGTTCATGATGTGGTAGCCGACAGTGATAGCAGCTCGTCGTCCGAGGATTTGTCCAAAAGCACAAGTAAAAAGGCCACTACGGGTTCTTCCGTGTCAACGCGCCAAACCCGTACAAATAAGAAGGAAGTGGGAGGTACTGGAAGGTAACTTACTTTGACGAGCGAGTCCTCATGAGAATTTCTCCATCGATGTTTAGAGGAGCCAATCGAGTTACCGAAGGCAGAAAACCCGACCGAATGGTGGATGCCGTTGTGTCCGGAAAGCGAGCTTGATAATTTGGAACACTCAGGGAAGCTGCTGTTACTGATGGAGATTCTTAAAGAGTGTGAAACAATCGGAGATAAGCTGTAAGTGTATCGGCGTAGTGCACCATCAAATCTTCTCCCAAACAATGCCCACAATGGGATTTTCATTAACCGGTATGTTCCAGTTTGTTGTTCTCGCAATCACTCTATGCGTTGGACGTGATCGAACACTTCCTCTCGTTGCTGGATGAAAACACGCAGAAAAAGGAGGAAGAGCGAAATGAAACGTTGAGCAAATATCCTGGCTCGTGGGCACCCGGTTTGGACTATTTCCGTCTGGACGGATCGACTTCGATCGATAATAGAAACGATGCCTGCAGCGTATTCAATGATGAGAGCAACACAAGAGCAAGGTATGATATGCTGCACTGCCCCGTCGTGCGTCATGCGGATTGTATACAGTTTTGGTTCTATTTACGCAGATTGTTTTTAATTTCAACACGTGCCGGAGGGTTGGGAATCAATTTGGTGGCAGCTAATAGGGTCGTTATTTTCGACGTATCGTGGAATCCATCGCATGACATCCAGAGCATCTTCCGCGTTTATCGATTCGGGCAGCGCAAACCGTGCTATGTTTATCGGTTTATTGCCATGGTAAGTGAACGTTTACTAATATCTCAGCAACCGTTGTACTTGAAACGATCTTTCGCACAAACGATTGTAGGGCACAATGGAGGAGAAACTCTACGAACGCCAGGTGACAAAGCAAGCGATTTCCAAGCGTGTGATCGACGAGCAACAGATCGATCGACACTACAAAGAGAACGATCTACAGGAGCTATACCGGTATGAATTGGAGTCGGCTGAACCTCGGCCAACACCGAAAGTACCGAAGGACCGCCTGTTTGCCGAGTTGCTGCAGCGATTCGATTCAATTATCTTCAAGTATCACGAGCACGATTCGCTGCTGGAAAACAAGGAAGAAGAAACTCTCGATGAGGAAGAACGCAAAGCCGCCTGGGAAGAATTCGAACAGGAGAAAAACCGTCCGCCATTACCGGCATTCGGTATGGCAGTTGGCAACTCTGGTATGGGTGTGGGCACAGGAATGGGAATGGGTGGTCGAGGTAAGTTTACAGTAGTCCATAGATCATTTTATCTTATCTTCACCATTGGTTATTGGATTTGCTTTGTATCACCTTTGTTGCATCACCTATGTATCACCTTTGTTATCTTCACCTTTGTGTTCATATATCATGTGAATATAAAATTCTGTCTTTTGCAGTTACTGGTCCGGTAACGTCGAATACTACCTACGGTTTCCGGAACGACGTTTTGCTGAAGCTGCTAAACATGAAAGCTCGTCAGGATAATCCTCATTTGGGAGATAACGTCATTAACACCTTGATCCCATATATGATGCATGAATTGCAAATGCAAATGAAGGAAGGCGAATTATCGGTTAGTTCGGCAATTCTTTTACCCCGATGTTTTCTTTTTTTTTTTATTTATTACTGACTCAGGCTGGTGATTAAACTCGCAAACCACTTGAAACACACAAAGTCGTATGAAAAACATTACATATTCCTGAGCAGGTTTAATTAATTTTCGGTGTGTCAATTTTTCCGTAGCTTTATAGAAGTTTGTGGGATCTTTACTACCAGTTGGAAGTTCCTTCACAAACTCTTCAGAGCCAGTCAATGGGTTACGCAGCGGGTAACGCGGGAACGCTGAGACAAGCTCCACTGATCCATCAGCCGATGATGTCGACATCTGGTGGAACTATGGCTTATGTTCATCCCAATCAAAGTGGAGCACCATTTGTGGTTGGCATGCCGGTAATTATCCGTCTCACTGGTCAACAAAACGTCGAATGACACACTCCCGATCAGAACCTGGGCTTTATTGTTTATTGGGCTTGAACTGGGCTTTATTGTTTTTCAGAACCAACAACCGGGAATCAGCGGTCTGCATCAAGTCAACGTTGCTCCTGCTGTCGGCGGTCCTCCCACCATTGATCCCAATATAGTAGAGCTTGATTAATGGTAAAGAACATTTTTTACAAAATAACTCATGTCGGTGTACGATACCTAACCTATAATTTTCAAGGTTCAGTTAAGCTGCGTTCAATTTCAACTTTAACTTCTACCATGCATGCAAGATTGCTATTACGAGTGAAGCACTAATATACGAAACATTCTTATAAATTATTAAAAATAAAAAATCATGTAGAAACTGCAAACCTGTTCAGTAGTAAAGACCCTTAATTGCTACCAGTCTCTCCAAGAGACCACGTTCTGGAGTGGCCGTTTGCCTGCTACAGGTCAACTGGGGTCATAGAGCCAGAGTTGCTCGGATTATCGGATCGTATTTTCATAAATATATTCATGCACAATTTCGTAGTCTTTGTAAATATCACATTGCAGCAAAAGAATAAAAAATTACAAACATGTTTATTGTAGTTTATTCATGTAGGAAAACACAAAAAACAATCACGCACACTGCGTAAGTATACGGTTAGGTCGCAGATGAAACGTTCATTGCGAGCACACAGCACGGGCACAAAAATCATGAAATGAGGTTTACACAAAGAAACGAGGAGATTTCATATGGCATCGTAGGAATCCGGATTAGGGGCCCGTCTTTCGACTCTACACCCATTTTGCAGAAACGATGCGCCATCCTAGAATGAAAGTACAAAAACGATAATTATTATTGTGGTGTCCGTTCAGACGCCTCTGAGAAGGTGGTTGATTTCCCTTACCCGTACTAGACCCGGCAGACTTCTCCAGAAGTCCAGATTAGGAATTATTTCCATCCCTCGGGCACCAAGGTAAAATGCGTTGACCGTTGCCCCGATTAAGAAGTAGGAGAGAAACGAAATGAATAGCATGATCAACAGCACGGTCCCAGTGCTTGGCTTGCTGAAGTCCTCTATCGTGATGGGACATGCGTATGGGGAAAACAATAGAAGCTGAAAGGAAGAAGCATGTAAAACAGAGAAAGAGTTTGCTCGAAGGTGTAAGCAGGGTATCTACCGTTTCATTGCCAGCATTGTTTGCCGCTGTTGGTTCCAGAAAGAGGTACGACTTCTTATCGTTTGTACACAGTAGCTTTACGTGTGTTACGGTGCTTAAAATTGATAATGGTAAGTGGGTGACTAATCTGTGGTTGTTTTTCTGTAGCTTGCCAATGGTTACCTTTCTTTTGGGTGTTTGTACGTCATGTACACAACATTCTCATCTTCATTGGTAGAAAATTGAGTTTCCTGTAGCTCTCCTAATCTCTTGTACGTTTTCGTGGCGTTTACAAACATGCACAGCTGGAAAGCGAAGCGAAAGCGTGGTGGAAAGCGAGAGAATACTCAGTTAAACAATAGAGTTAAGGCACTAAACTCCGGACGGAACAATCGCCGCAAACACATACAGTGTATCCATTGGAACAGCCAGAGCCTTCTGGATCGGTTCGGTTCGGTTGGTCGTTCGGAACGTATTTGATTGTCTCGCACGGACTGAAGTAGTATTCATCAGCATTCGGGGCGATCGTTTGCAGCGGTTGGTTGGTTTTTGGAATCACCGGCGCCAGATTAATACCCTTGCCATCGTAAAATTCACACGAACAGTCGCCAACCTTTTTGCATTGATCGGCGAGTGTGAGATTCAGCAGGCAACACAGGAAAATCGCCAATATCCTACACATCTTTGGTCATTGCCGTGCTAACATTACTGAAGAACTGACACAAAGTTTTCACAGCACAAAATGTTTTGTTTATGAAATGTCAAAAACATCGGAATCATGCTGTCAGCTGTCAGTGAGCATCCTTTTTTCAGGCCCCTTAAATTTGAATTTGCAACGCTCGGAAACAACACTTTGCGCCTAGTAAATCTCACAAGATACGAAAGAAGAGTTACAAGAGTTGGCTTAGCAGAAAAAATACTCACTCAAACGAGAGAAGTTTCATGTGCATTTGAAAAAGTAAAACCAAATGAGGCTTTCAGTTTTGGGAAGTACAATTACAACCGCGACACGAACAAAGTGACAGATGGTTGACGAAACTTAAAGCACGGGAAGTAGATGAAAATTGTTCACAATTTCAATGAACAGTAATAGATTCATCCAAGTATCAGGTTATTTGTTTCTTTTGTCAATAATAAGCATGTTTCCGATTCCTTGCAATCGGAAATGAGCCCGATAATATGGCACTTGGATAAATGATAAGAAATGTAGAACCAACAGATTGATACATTTTCATTGACCAAGTGCATTATAACGAATTGTAAGTAGAAAAGACGATAATTAATATTATTGTCCGGTCTCAATGGTTGAAGAAACTGAATCGAAGCGTCTGGCAGCACTGCGGCGGGATAGGTAGAGACGCGTACGGTTGCGTGAAAAGTGCAGCTAGGTGCCACTGCAAGCCGTTCCTAGTCGTGTTGCTGTTGGGTGTCCGTCGTAGTGCGGCCGTTTGTTTGAGAGATCCCTCCGTGTTCCGACGGTCAGCGTAAAAGTCGCAGGTTTGCTTTTCGCACTCTTTGGCCAGCAAATCTTGCGCCAAGCCGTTGGCCTTCCGCGAGTGGAATCGCTAGCGTCAAAAGGAGGCCAGAGTCGGGGTGCGTAGTGGAGCTTTCGTGCGAAGGTAAACTGCACATTCGCGTTGGATTCGAAGAAGGCGAAAATGGTATTGGCGGATAGGACGACGGAGAACGTGCGCAACGGTCGGCGATCGCGCGGCCCGAGTCCCAATGGCCACGCTGGGTCGACGGGCGGTGCGACGGGTGCGGCCCCCGGCGGTGCGGCAACGGATTCTAGCTCCGACGAGGAAAACTGTAAGTAACGATTATCATCGTCACCGTCGTCGCGTATCCTTCGCCCGTGCGTGACAAGCAACGACCCATCCTTCGTCGTCGTGATCCTCGCGTACTAACCGTTGTGAAAACCCACTGTTGTGGGATTGTGTTTTGTGTTTGGCAGCTCGCAAAAACGGCAACACTTCGAAGGCAACAAAGGCCAAGAGCGAATATGAAGGTGAGTGTCCGTGGGCCGCGTTTTATCGTGCTCGGATGCGTCATCCGTGCTTCGAAACCCTTTCGAACCGAACGAACGTACGGCCTGCGGCCGATTTCGTAAGAGGCGAATCCGAACATTACATACCTCCGGATTGTTGCTTTCGGGACACCCGATGCTAACGCTAAGATTTTGTTCTCTCCCTCGTCCTCCGCTTGGTGTGCAGAGAAAATTCGAGTTGGTCGCGACTATCAGGCCGTCTGTCCGGAGCTAGTGCCGCAGCCCGATCGCAAACCGGATCAGCTTAACGACCGGGCACTGCTCGTGTGGTCACCGACACTTGAGATTCCGGACACCAAATGTAAGGAAGGCGGAAGCGGAGGCGATAACAATATGATAATTTTATTGGTTTACATTCACACAGTGGAAGAATACATAACGCTGGCAAAGGAACGATATGGCTACAACGGTGAGCAGGCCCTCGGTATGCTGTTCTGGCACAAGCACAATCTCGAGCGGGCCCTGATGGATCTGGCCAACTTCACGCCGTTCCCGGACGAGTGGACCGCCGAGGATCGCGTGCTGTTCGAGCAAGCTTTCCAGTTCCACGGGAAGAGCTTCCATCGCATCCGGCAGATGGTACGTGTTTCGGTTCCATTTCCATTGTGCGACACCCTTCACCGAGCCTTCTTTCCGTACGTTTTGCTTTCCCGCAGCTGCCCGATAAATCCATCGCTAGTTTAGTAAAATTCTATTACTCGTGGAAAAAGACACGCAGCAGAACGAGCGTTATGGATCGGCAGGAAAAGCTGAAAAAGAACGACAGCTCGGAAAATGGTAGCGATCACGGAAGCAACGAGGAATCGGACAACGAGGATAAGGTATGTTGTGTGTGTGTTCCTTTACGGGGTCGATTTTCCTATACTATAAAAACATGTGGAATTTAACGGAACCGAACCGGAGAGTTACTTCCGACGGGAAGCAACTTTCCATCCAAAAAGAGAGAGAGGTAGTAGCGCGCGCGCAAGAGAGAGAGAGGTCACCTTAAAGAGAACGGGTCCTGATGTGGAACATATGTAGCCACGAGCGTGCTAAAATTATAAATAATTCCGCTTTCTATTCCATTCCAACCTTTCTCACGCGCCTGCAAAAATCCGTCCGCCCCGGAACGCGCTTTCTGTTTCGGTTTCGGGGTTTGATCTTTCGGCTCGAAGCCTCCGTCAAACAACGCATCCGCCGGGCATCCGCCGAACACGAACAGCACCGGCAATCCGAACGTTCCGAACGGGTCCGCCAGTAACGAGACAAGCAATAGTGCGTCATCGCGAGCTTCTGCGAACGATAGCATTACCGCAAACAGCACCGCCCCAGACGGATTGCTCGCTTGCACCGGTTGTGGGGTGACATGCAGCGAGGTACACGCAACACCGCAAGGGAAACTTTGCGGCAGTTGCCACCATCACTGGAGGTATTTGACCAACGAAAACCACCACCTTTTGTTTTACTGTTTCTGTTCTAAACCCAAAACCCGCTCCTCGATTGGGGACGACGATCCGTTCCCAGTTTCCGTTTCTCGTGCGTCGCTTTACAAAGCATAATTTCTCCACTGTCCCTGCGATTCCCCGCATTCCTTCCTGTGACCATGGAACTTTTTATCAAACGGCGAGAGGAGGAATTTTGTTTTTCGGTCACCTTGGATCCTCGTCCGTCCCTCTATTATCGTTGATCGTCATCGCACCTTTGCACACGTAGCTTTCACATTTCAAAAGGCCGGACCGGCGATAGAACTGTGTTTTTGTATGACAAACACTGGTTGTTTTTGGCACGCTTTTCTGTAGTCTGTTTTTGTGTGTGCTCAAACGTATTTTTATCCAGGAGAAAGTACACCAACTGATCATTCCAAGGCTTAACTATTCATGAAAATTCTCTTTGGATTTGTCTTTTCCTGGGACATAAGAGTCCCATTTTCTTCAAAAACAACATGAAGAGCTAATGCAGTCGAGGAACCGGAACCACAGCCAAATATTTTTCTACATTTTTCTGTAACTTCCCCATTCCGCTTTGTGTGGAATGGATCGCGTTTGATCGACTTCCTTGTTTCTAAAATCGCTATCATTTATCCCTTCCCTCTGACGTCCGTATGGTTGTATGGGCCGACTTCCAGGCGCACCGGTGCACTGCGTCCCACATCCGGACCGTCCTTTATGAGCAAACGTGCGCGCGGCTCAAACTTGCTGGGCAAGAGCGGCGACAGTCACAAGCGCCGACCGCCGAAGGGCATGTACATTAATCACGACGACATCGTGAAGCTGGCCAGTACGGCACAGAACGGCGGCGGTTCAGGTGGCAATGATATGATGGGTGGTGGTGGTGGTGTTCGGAAGGGAAACTCGAACGACGAGCTGCTGGCCAGCATGGATCGGGAAATTGTTTCACTGTTGAGTCAAGTAAGCATCAGCGGCCTCGGAGCGCGTGCGCCAACTGCAACCGATTCGATCTTGTGTTCCTTGTTCCACCTTAGATACAGTACAACAAGCAAACGGTCAGTGGGCTAAAGCGCAAAATTGACGACTCATTGGAGGTACTGAAGCCACCGGAAGTTAGCACGGCACGTTTGAACTCTCGTTGGAACAACGAGGAGTTACTGCTGGCGGTGCAGGGTGTGCGCAAGTATGGTCGAGATTTTCAGGTAACGTTGCTTTACCATCCTACTAAAATGCATTGTTTTTCCATTGGCGGAGCCGCGATCCTTACGACCCTTCTTCTTTCTTTCTTTTCCGTTACTTGCACTCTCTGGTGTACTACAACCATTGCGCGCCATCTTTTACCGTGCGCGTGCCGCACACACGCAGGCAATTGCCGATACACTCGGTTCCAAGACCGAAGCGCAGGTGCGCACATTTTTCATGAACTACCGACGTCGCTTTAGTCTGGACGCGGTGTTGAAGGAGTTCGAGGCTCACACTAGTAGCGCGAAGCAACCGAAGGAACAATCGGGAACGGCCAACGCTGCTGCTGGTGCTCACAATAATGGGTCGTCCTTCGCGAAAGAGTCGCACGATCCCGCTAGCGTCGTAACCGATGAGGGTCAGGCCGAAGGTTGTGGTGGTTGTGGCGACGCGGAAGTGATCGATCAGCAAGCGGCTCCTTCGGTCAGCACGAGCGGTGCCATCTCAGAGAAACCGAACCCTCCTACATGCGTATCCCCGGAAGACGTCGAAATAATGGAGCTTAAATGAATCGGAAACCAATTACTGTCCCAAACAAAAGACAAGATCGAAAGATCATCAGATCAATGGATCATCAGCGTGGAAGAGAAAGAAGGAAGAGCGGAAAACTTTGGAAAACTATCGCACGTGCCCCATTTCTCTTTCATATTCTCTCTCTCTCTCTCTCTCTCTCTCTTTGCCTTTTTGTCAATCTCTCTCAAAATCCGACGGTTACCGATTTAAATTCCCATCGTTCATTCGCGGGCTCAGCGCGGCAATAAACGTAATCTTCCGCTCACTAACTTGCCGTCTTTGTGTATCACGATCGTGGGGTCACGATCATGGCGCGCGCGGTCATATGCAACTCCTTTCAGATTGATCTCGTCGATGACGACAACAACAGGGTAACGGTATCGGCAACAATGGTGACATCGAATGGTAAATCGTCGAAGGACGATGAAGAGATGGTGGCAGAAGGTAAGACCACCGCCATCAATAGCGTGCACTCCGTCACCATGGCCGCCACCACGCTGCCCGTCCCCAACGCCATAGACACCAGCAGTTTGTCGATGGACGTGGACGAGGTGACGATCACAGCGAGCGTGAAGGCGGACGGCGGTATCGTTGACTCGCCGAATGCCGCAACCATCGTCATTCAGTAGAGCCACGCGCAAACGCTTGATCCTGCGTTCCGAGCGATCAAGCAGAGCTTGCGCGTGTGGAGCGACACGCGAACGTGAATCGATGTAGTATCCTAGCGAGTAAGATCCACATGTTGGTCATCAACATCTGTTCTCGGCTTTATGGAGCCAGGTTAGGGCGTCAAATCAGCGTGAAAGAGGGGCTAGGGAAGGAAGAACGCGACACTCATTACACGTGTGCACGGAGTGACGACGCGCCGGCGGCACCCTGTGCGGAACTAGTAGGAGCTTAGGTAGAATAAAAGCAATTTCGTACGCGTGAGAACCGGCCGAGTGTTATGGCACGAGGAAGCAGGATTGCTTTTGTTCGCTTCTTTCTTTCTTTCTCGTTTTCTTGCTTTCGATCGCTGATCGGTTTACGATCGCACACCCCGCATAGCAGCATTCGGCATAGAGGAGGTGAAACAGGTTTTAAAATTCACTGTTACGGCGGGAGTTCGGTGCGGTGTTCGGTGTTTTCCCGCCCACCGAGAGAGTACCGGACATAGCATAGGGCAAGCAATGGGGTAAAACTTCCCAGAAAGTGTCCTCGCATTTACATTATTGGCGGTTGGGATGTTTTCTTGTTTGTCATGTTCCAAAATCCATTACATTATACGGATCACAACACTTGGGGTTCGCGGAACAGGAAGAAAATTGGCCCCTTTTTAATCACTAGTGATACTTTAATTTTATTGATTAACACTTTCGATTTGCTTATCACGTCACGGTCGATGGCCGAGGGTTCTATGCTCGGTTCGATGCAGTGCAGTTGTGTGGCCCACTGACCCATCGGAGTCTCCCCCGATATAAATATATAAATATATTTAATATCGCTAGCGCGATCTAAAGCACACAGTACAGGTCCCGCCGTAGGTCCAACGGGTCGTAATGACCACCGGAATACTGTGCGCTATGGACGCAATGGCGTGTTTTGATGGTTAGCTTAGTCTTACACACATTAACAAGCTTTTTTTCTGTTTTAGACCAACAATGTCGGATAACCTTATCCGTTTAACAATATTCCCTTACATACGTACACCGTTGCGATTAGTTTCTTGTTCTTTTATTTATCGAAATTCATCAAACGGCTTCTCAGTCTCTGTGCTCGCCGGATTTTTTTTTGGTCTTCGAGCACCAAGGTTCCGTTCCGCGTGCAGTGGAAAGAAGCTAGCAGACGAAAGAAACACAAAAGGAGGCACTATTGCGATTGGGGGGAGCCACGAACCGTACGTTAGTCGTAGGGCATCATGCAGCTTCCAAGCTGGGAGAGACAAACAACGATCAGAGAAAAGGTGGAACGAGGATGAAGATTTGGTTGGGTTGTCGGCGCGTAAACAACGCCAACACAAACGCCGGCCAAGGATGGCAACAACGGTTTAGACGGTTAAGAGTATAGCAATTTTGTAATGTTTACGTTCAACAATAACTACACTGCTGAGTAACTGTATGATTACACGAAAATCAAATGAGAACACAAACACCTAGTAACTGAACCACTCTCTCATTATTGTGAACCAAAATAATAAAATTGCGCTATAATAAGGTTACAACACAGAACTGAGTCTTTCCTGAGTATTTTTGTTCCCTTGCCAATCTCACCGTTGGTTTGTTGCTGTGTAAGTTGATGGCGAATGGTGGGAAATTTGGTTGGTTCTTGGGAAAACGTACACAAGCGTCGGCAGCGAGGGATGGGTATTTCGGACAAAGTTTAGTTTGGATCGCATGTTCAGGGAAAAGCCCATCCGGGAGCCGTTGCCAATCGTTAGCGAAGTGAAGAAATAGGACCCATACAAAGATAGCACCGAAAAAAAAAAACTGTGGTTGTCCATTGTATTAATGTTTTATGTGTCTTATATTTACATCTACATAAAATTCAAACGCGTTCTGTCTTTTTGGTTTATTTTCACATAGTTTTACCCTTTGGTTTGGCTCACATTCGTAGGGTTCCTGGCAGCAGCCGCGTGCGGCATTTCTGTTCTCCACGCTCCACGCTTGCTCAGTGAAATGACTCAAATGATCCGTATTTACAAGTAAATGTTGGCACCGTAGAATTAGGAGTGGTGCCGCGGTTTGTTTTGCTTTTCTCGAAAAATACGATTGCGAACAGATTGCCGTGTACTTTCTACCGTTTTTGTTTCCTTTATTTCCCCAAGATAAATCTACTTCCTTACCGATAGTCCACTATACCCACAAGCTCTCTATTATGTACTGGCGCTAAAGTGTTTGTATTTTGGTTTCTTCTGTATGAAATAAAATAATTTGGCTACGTGTTTTCTGTTTTAGATACGTTAAATCCTAGATCGAATAACTGGTTGCTTTGGTGATGTGGTGCCGGTTTCGGTTGCCGTCCGTTCCGTTGGTGCAATCCGTTCGAAGACCTACAGTACATGATACCGTTCCGTGCCATTTGAGTGTGGTGACTAGCATGAAGTGACATTCGGCGTACGCCGATGGTTTGTTAAGATTTTAAAACGATTCAGAATATATCCGACGTTTTTCTGCACCGCGCGGATGTAGTAAACTTCTAACGGTCCCGAGAAACGGGTCCTGCGTGAAGCGCCTGGCAACGGTGGCATCATCCAGCGCTGGTCGAATTCTACCACGGTCACACCGGCGCCTGTGTACGGCACGTTAATGCAATGAACGTATCAATTAAAATACATTTTAATACACAGCCCACCGGAAAAGGTCCTTGGATGTTGCCCAACGCTCTACTTTGACCACCGGCCGCCCGGGCACCACATAACCTGGGACCCACCACGGGGTGCACGCAAATAAATTAAACCAATTAGCATTCCCGGCTGGGCCACGGAAACTAAACGGTTTTCCGTTTTGCCACATCGCCGGTGCAACATAATACCCGCCCGGTCCATCCCCAGAACGAAGCACGCTGGACGGTGGTTGCTGGTGGCGAGGTGGTTGGTGAAAAGTCAGGAAGAACGCCAAAAAAGTACAACTAATGGGTCGCGAATTAAATGCGCCGGAATAATGGCGGAAAGCCGTTGCCTTTGTGTGAGTCTGCATTGTCGGCCGGCCGGTTTACGGGTGTATTTTTTGCCCCGGATTGGGTTCCCAGTAACCCGGCCACATCCGGGAGTAGGAAGAGAAGGGGGAGGTCCGGAGGATCGCTGCCGGTTAAACGATTTTCCGTTCCCGGCCCTGGCCCCATTCCGCCATCTCCGTGCGGTGCGTGCGGTGCGCCTGCGACTGCTATTTTGTATTCATTTGATCTACATTAATTATGTTTGGTATTGCAGCATCGGTGCGGACAGATTGGGATGGTGCGAGCTGTTCATTCGCAGTGCCGATAAGCTTTTGTTGTACCATTCGTCCTCGGCCGTCATTCCTGGGTCAGAGAGAAAAGCACACAGAGAAAGAGAGAGAGAGAGATGATGAAAAGTGGAAAATACGAGGGAAAACCAGGCAAGGGACGAGAAAATTCAACCGGACGTTACGTCCCTCACGCGCGGTGGGCTCCCTTCAGGTCCCTGGTGCCAAAGGACCAGGTGCACCGGCGACGTGCGGGCAGAAAAAAGTTTTACGGCCCACCGGAACTTGTTGTGCCTTATTTTTCCGTTCCCGCACGGTTGCTGTTTCGGCACTGCTTTGCGCTTCGACAAGCTTTCCTTCAGGTGTCAGCCGAGAACCGCGCCGGGGCGAGGACCGCGCCGCCTGGGCGTCGGGGAAACGTCTTGGTGGCCGCCACCAGACACGGCGGCACACCGCCAGCACATTATTGATCATTACCGCTCGGCGGAAATGACAAATTTTCCCAAGACGTGCCCGCACGCCTTTCTTGGCCGAAGCGGCAGACGGTAACGCCGGTGCTTCGAAGGTGTTGCCCCCGACCCCTCCCCCGGGACACGTGCGCTGCCGTGGCCCACGATCAATTCGAAGGTGAAAATAGCAAATTTCCTCCCAGCAGTTGCAGGCATTTCCGATTCCATTGCCATTGCCAACCAACAATTCGTGACCTGCTTGCCGTCTTGGGTGTGCTTATTTATATCTTTATATTTCTTCGAGGCGCAACGCCGAACGATGCGCCAAGGAACGGGCCTTCAAGGGACATGCGATTTCACGCTCCGTCGGGGGCCACGTATAGTTTTGTGTGCCCTGTGTACGGCTTGCATCCTCCGATTGGCCCGGACGCCTGCCCAGTCACGCTTTTTCCGACCCGTCACGAAGGAGTGCACAGTGTATGGGTGCGTGTGGAGAGAGCAGCTCTAAACGAAATCGGAAATAAGCGAACGGTAAACTTACCCATCGAATCCTGACGCACGCCAACGGCGCCCATGTTGGAGCCGTGCGTCATCGAGAACGGCTGTGCCATGCCCGGGTAGGATGAGGCTCCCATTTGGAACAGGTCCTGGCGGTTCCGTGGCGTTGGGGGAGCCGACAGCGAGAAGGAAAGAGAGAGAGAGAGAGAGAGGGAGAGAAAAAGAAACGCAAAAATCAATACCCAATGGCCGGATGGCGACCGTGGGCCCCGCGCGCGGAGCAGCAGAATTGATCGAAAAAGTTGGGCGCTGCGAGCGGGGAGTTTTTCATTTCAGCTGGCCGTGTTTTTCGTTGGCTCGTTTCCGTTCCGTACCTGGGGATATCGGTTGATTGAATTTGGATGTGGATACGGTTGATAACCTCTCGAAACGCTGTAGCCCTGGATGTTGCGCATCATTCCATTGCAGGACGGTATTACCGAGGGGGCGAGCGCCTTCTGGAGCTGCTTTTCCTGCTTTCGGTACTTTGCTCTCCGATTCTGAAACCAGACCTGTTGGCGAAACGAGCGAAAAGTGCCGATGGCAGCTTAAGGTTAGAAACGCTGCCTTCTATTGCGATACGAACTACGACGTGCCTACGAACTACACAATCTAGTGACCGGCGAACGTCGAGCAAGCGCCGGAACCGAGAATCGCCGAGTTCTGACCACTAGCAAGTGACGTGCCGCTGATTGCGTTATTAGCGAAACTTATCAATCCTTCGCATGTGGATTCGCCGTCCCTCTGCTCGCACGCACAGTTCGAACCACACGCCATGGAACTTTTCAAAATGAAGGACATCCAGCACCAGCGACGAGTGTGGTTTTGTGCGTGCGCTGGTAGTGCAAAGACCAACATGGAATCCTGCGAGCATTGCCAGCGAACCCGCAGGGCCATTGCCGAACGGCACGGTGATGAGGGTTCCCCTCACATGCACCCTCCCGGGAAACCGTGCAAGTCCGGCCCTCTTTGATGAGCGCGTTGTGTGTGCACTTGACTAAGCGTGTAGTGGTACAACAGCGAGTGTAGTGGTGTCCTTTTCGCTCTCGTGCTGGCAAGCGGCTACCCCGACCGAAGCAAAGCATCCTGCGATTCCTTTTCGGGCCGATAGCGAAAGATGGCGCGGTGTATGTGGTGGTTGTGCGTGTTTTTTGCAGTTCCGGAAAAGTGGAAATCCAATGGCGCACACAAGACGCCGACCGGTGCTTGTGCGAAGACGGAACGGGGCAGCGCCGAAATAGAAGTAAAAGCTTACGATGGCACCAGTCGCAGAGCGGGAAAGGGAAAACCGGGTACAGGATCATACTGCAGGCTTTCTTCGACTTTATCTTAGTCTCAAAAACTTTGCAATTACAGCGCCCGGCAGCAAGGCTACGGCGAAGTAACAAATTTCTGCCATTTTGCTGGTGCCAGCCGCTGGAAGGGCACCTTCCGCACCTGCTCTGGCGTAAGGCACATCCTGCCCGAGGCATCGACTTGGCGTGTGGATCGAAGCAATGGCTCTCCGGCGAAGAACGGAAACGATGCGCTGTTGTTGGCCGGTGCCGCGTCTTCGGTTCCATGGCAAGGCTGAGGACCTTGTTCAGGATCTGGCACAGTCTCTCTCTCTCTCTCTCTCTTTCGTTCGCTTTAACTCTCCATTAGCGTAAAGTCACCGGAATGCTATCGTCGGGTGGCTCGGGCTTAGGGGGCCGTGGATGAGATGCGCGGTCGGGGCATGTCTTCTATTTAAATTAAATGTGTATACCGCTATTCGAAATCATCATCTTCGCCATGCCCTTTCCGTCCTTTGCACCACCTTCCCTTCCGTCTCGGCGCCTCCGTCGTTCCGCGTTTCCGTTCACCGTTCCAGAGTCGCGCGAAATGGCGAGGGCGAAATGTTTGTGGTGCCTTTTAGCGTCATCGTCGTCGTCCTCACTGTCAGGATCTCATCTTGGCGTGGATAGCGTGTAGCGGACACGTACGCACACACAGGCACACGCAATTTCTCGCCCTGCGGCGGCCCTCCCTGCGGGGGGCTAAAGAGCTCCCTACCACACGCGCCCTTATCCTTCGTCCCGATGCCCCAGACACACACAGTCCTCTGCTCCGTCGCTCGCCCTGCTCTTCGGCTTAGCTTTCGAGCCGCCATTTTCCTTCGCAGAGGAAGCACCCAACGGGTCGAGTGGAGTCGAAATTGAACTCGTAAATAAACTGCGCGGCCAAGGCGCAAGGGGCCGCCCGTGGAGGAGGATAGGAGGGTTTTGTGTCTTACGGCTTCGGGGGCCCTTCTGGGCTTAGCTTCGGTTTTTCATGGGACGGCGGATCCCTGCCGTTGTCCCGGGCCCCGGACCCGCTGAAGCACCCGGGCCGTAATGGAGGAATTTCCAAGAAGGCGGAGTAATTGAATTAAGGATCCATTTGATGTTGTAGATTACACACTAACAGCAAACGGGAATGCCGCGTGCGCTTCCTTCCTTTCCCGCCCACCTTCGAAGGGGCGTCCGGCTTCGTCAGCGCCGTACTTCCTTTCGGCAGCACTCCCGCCCCGAGGCACCACGGTTTTCGTAGGTAATTTTCTTGGCTCCGTCTTTTGGGCACCGGTGTACGTTTCCTTTCTGCCTCGGCCACTCTCACTGTCGCTCGCTCTCGCTCTAACCTTCTTGTTAATGTTCTCTCCCCGGTTCGCTCCGCTCCAAGCCATCCCCTCGGCACGAAGGGACGAAGAAGTTGGTCCGTCCGTCAAAGTTTGCCAGCAACCCCGGCACCGGAGCAGATCCCGCATCTTCTTCGACCGTGCCTTGGCAGGCAACGACCACGACGACGACGACGACGACGACGACGAACGATGATGATGTTGTTGATGCTTTGATGGGTTCGAAGTTCTTCCAGTTTACGGGGCCGCCGGCGCACCCGAGTGGATGAAATGAAGGTTCGTTCATATTACTTTAAATCAAGTGCTCGCTCCAGTGACGCTGCGGAGGCTCCAGAGGAGGTTCGTTGGCAGCCATTGCCTTGCCCTGGCGCTACTTTGTAGAAGATTCGCAGAAGTTTTTGGCAACCAATTTTGACTTTGCTAAGCCAGAGTGGATTCTTTCTGGTGCTGCGATAGATTTGCCGACTGTCAGCCATTACTGGCTAATTGAGGCGGGACGCGACCAGCTAGGGTAGCAGTCCTGTGAAGCGTGTTGAACGCAGAAATTTATACTTTTTTTTTCGAACAACGAACAGCTTATTGTCCCGCAACTGTCGCGCAAAACTCTTGCGAACGTGACAGTGGAACATTTCCGATCGGCGGCAGCGCCCGGTGCGATTGTTTTGCATACCTCCAGGCGTTTTAGGAGATATTCAAAATTGACGGTGCGAGGAACCACGTGAAAATGGCCACCTCAGGGAAGATGTCGCAACAAATGCTCACGTTCGGGTGGAAGTGGTATTGCTGTTCCCGCTTTGCATCGGTACTGTCGCATAATTACCTCCAGACGCGGCTGGTTCAACATAAATTGTGGCCACCCAACTCACACGGTGACGATCGGAGGACGAACGCCAAGTTATTCGTTTTCCGAAGCGAACAATTTGATGCAGAATGATAAAATTCGCAGCAGTACTACGACTGATAGTCCTCCAATTTCCAGTATGGAGTTCGGCCCGTGTTCTCGACACGTCACACCGGATTGAGTGAGAGGACATCGTGTGGGACAGCTACCCAAAATTATGCACCTGATTAGCAGCGACCGACGACCTGTTCTCGGCACGGCACGACGGACAACCAAGGACGATCCTATCGATAAGGTTGCCCCGTGTCGCTTCACAATCGCCTTTCATGTTGGGACGCCGGCGATGGAACGGCCCATTTTTGCGAAAGCAAGTCACGAACGGCCGGCCAACCCTACGGTGGATTAATGTGCGGTGAGAATTGTTTTATTTTTGTCACCCAAATCATCCCGGCCCGGCAGTCCGGGGCACTGCGGGATGAAGTCCTCTGCTACTCGCCAGCCACGCCAAGGTTGCACTGGAACGCACTCCACGAGTGACCGATCGGATCCCCCGGAAATACAATAATAATAAATACGCCCTCGGACCGTATCGCAGCGTATCGAGCGCACAGTTTGTAGGCAAACTGTGTTCATCTTCATCCGAACAAGCAACCATCGGATCCATCAGGATCCTCCGGGCCCTCGCGGTTGGGGCCAGAGCGGAATAATTCCCTGCCCTTTTTTGCCTATGCCGTCGTCCCAAAAATGGTTCGTGCCCACCGGTCCGTCGGTCGGTCCGTTGTTTTTGGGCGACCGGCGACCCAGGCTGTCCTTTGTCACAACGGGGTCGGCCAATGCCAATCCTTCGTCCGATGATTGGGGTTCGATATTGAAACGAATTTAGGAGTAGACTTGAAACAAAAATCGATCGGGCAGGATGGGTCCCCGGGGGGTCGTTTGTCGGGTCGAACGCTTCCATGCGTGCTGCTACTGGCCAGCACGGCACAACGAGCCATCCTCGAGCCACTCACGATCCGATGCAGTTCACGCATTGCGCAGCGCCTTTCATGGTGGTGCCTGGCCGGCAAGGAGCTGTTTTTGTGCCGTAACGGCCCCTTTTCGGTGACACGAGAGCCCGGCACCGGAATTCCCTGATCCGGACGGCGATTCTCCGGCGCACCCGCCGCCCGACTCCGGTGCGCGGTGGCGCGATGTTCGAATATCTTCATTGAATTATTGATGCAATCAATAAGTATTATTTCGTCATTTGAGTAGCGACCGGTGTCGCTAGGTGCCTGGGCCACCAGCGCCGAAGTGCCGAACGTGGCTAAATTTGCTGAACGAAGGCCGCTCTCTCTCTCTCTCTCTGTGGGCGCACTCATGCGAACCTCATATCCGCGTGCGGTGTGGGGTGCGTTGTCTGTTTGATTGGATCGAGATTGTGACCGCCCTCAGGACAACGACTGCTGCCGGAGGACGTGTTGATCAGGGTTTAGCATACGCACAGTGCTCGATTAGGATAACACATACCGGGTCGGGCCGGTGCTAAAATGTATTCTTGTGGCGTTCATCAACAACCCACCACGGTGTCCTTGGAGGCGCATCCCGTGCTCATTACGGTTTTATTTTTATACCCTTTTGTGCGGGATTAGTTCGGAATGTCGAATCAACACCGGAGCCCAGGTGCGCAGCTCTGACAAAGAGTTCGAACATTGCAGTGATCACATCACACATTTTTCACGCTCTCTGACTATTATTCTACAAAATAGATTTACTAACAAGCTGAAATACCTGACAGAGATATTCCCTTTAAGCTGCATGGCTACTCCCGGCCACATCTTCTTTAGCATCGGAGGGGAACCCTATCTGGCTAATGCCGAATGTAGTGAGAACGCGCCACGTGTTCGAACGAGAATGGTTTTGCATTTCGGGGAGAGAGTGAAAAAAACTGATACCTTACTGGAATACCGATACAAAAACCTGCCACTTGCGGCGGAAGGTTGTTCCCGTTCCCGGGCACGGCCAGCACCAGCACCTGGCAGGGAGCGAGGCTGCTGACACGATGTTCTAATATCGTCAAATACCGATCGTGAATATTAATCATCCGCTCGTGCGCGCGTCCACAGGCAGTACACGCGAGGCACACAGGAAACCGGAAACCGGAAACCGGAAACAAAACAAAGCCTCCAAAACGCTCCCGATCCTTTCGAGTAAGAAAGCAAAAAAAAAAAAAAACGGTGGAACCCGAATTGGGAAGACGAACAAATTAGCATAATGGATGTCGCGTAATTCCAGGCTCCAGGCTTCCGATCACTGTCGCACGTGGAAGGACCATCGGCAGCGCTAGCGCAACGGAATGCGCGAATGGAACGGCGGCCACTGTTCGGCACCTCCCCGGGGCGCGCTAGTCTTCGATTCGTTCGCCGTCAACTCATTGAATGAAAATTTCAATTTTTCGCTTTCGCCAATTAGCATACCAAATTTGATGTGCTCTCCTTTCGGGCGTGTGCGGCCGCATCCCGCCAACCCGCCCCCGAACACCGAGGAACGAAGAATCGGAACGGGAAAGCCGGTCGACGGTCGTATCGATAAAAAGTGTTTAAGGAGTGCGTCCGCGTGACTCGCGGTGTAACCGCGGAACGGAACAGAATGGAAGAATGGACGAGAAGGCCAACTCCACTCACCTGTATCCTGGCCTCGTTCAGCTTGGTAGTTCGCGCTAGTTCCTCCCTACAGTAGATATCCGGATAGTGTGATTTCGCAAAGGCCGCCTCTAATTCTGCTAATTGTTCCTGTTCCAACACACAGAGAGAGAGAGAGAGGTGAGAGTTAGAGGTAGATCAGCGGTAGATCAGAGGTAGATGTTGGATCAGCGTGGCCACACGATCGTGCGGGGATCATTCGTACCATTTCGGAACACCCATCAGCCATCATCCTGAGCAGGTTTCCGGATGGCTGGCGGTTGGCCATTACTACTACCTACCTGAGTGAAGGTGGTCCGATGTCGCCTTCGGGCCGGTGTCGGACAGGATGCTGTGGTGGGTGTGTGGCCGGCGTGCTGGGGCAAAGCGGAGAGCCCACTTCCGGGCGACGAAATGCCACCGGGCACGGCGGACCCCAGCGGGCCACTGTTGGGTTCGGGTTTTAGTTTCTTAAACGCTCCTTCCGCTGCACCGCCGGCGCGATGGATAAAATGGAAAGGAAATTATTCAAGTTATTAGACTGCACCGGAACACGCCAAACGGAGCGGTCCTGAGCGCTCTCCGCAGAAGTGGGGAGTGAAGTGATGAGTATTAAATAAAAATCAGATAAGAAAAAACAATCGACGGAAAAGAAACCAGCATCAACAGGCCCCCTGAGTGGTCCTGCTGGAGGGGTGAACACGCGAATACGAGTCAAGTGTATTTTCTATTGGGACAACCCACGGTGGACATCGCGGTGCACCGTTCCGAGGGGATTCCGAGTTTGATCGAAATCGGCGGAGGGTCGGCGATGTCGTATGGCGTCATATTCTCGAGTGCAAAGTACCGGAAATGGATTAATAATAGGGCCACCATATGTGTCATAAATAATAAATGGGTACCGGGGTACACTGGGATTGCGATTTCGGTGGATAAGATAAGACACTGCTTTAAAGTACGGTTCCACTTTCAATTAAAAAGCCGTGAGCGATTGGGATGTTCCGGCTGATCCGAGCCATATCGCCAGATTGCTTTTCGATCGCTGCTGCTGCCGAAAGGAGCTCGATGGGCATGATACTGGGCTCAATTGGCCGGATCCCGGCGGGAACACTACTCCGCTGTGATAAATGTTACCTTTCGTTTATTGGAACTTAAATTTTTCCTAAGCTGAGCTCCATTTTTCACTGGACTCAGTTAGGCCAGTCGCTGGCTGGCCTGACAGGAAAATTGACAAAGTGGAACCACCGCATCCGTGTGCGGTGCCGAAACGAACTTGCCGGCGGTTGTCACAAATTGATTTGAAGCACCCCGCCGCGGGTCTACCGGCGTTTAGAAACCCTGCCCAGATGTAGTATCCTCGCCAAAAGCAAAAAAAAAAAAACTGATGGAGGATAAATGTTGCAACCGACATAATGCACCGGGTCACCGATCACCGCAGTGCAGCGTCACGTTGCGCATCCATCACGCCGGAAAATGGACTCCTGAGCGGCACAAGTGGTCGACGTTTATCAGAATTGTTCCCCAACAATACCACCCTCGGTCGGGCCGGGACCGGGCGGAGGATCCGCGCACAGCCAGGATGCTGCTGCTGATGGCGGTACCGAAGTTTAGTTTAGTGGTGGAGTTCACCACGTCAGACACACAAACACACACGCAAGGACACGCACACGCACTGGGGACCAACCGGCAGCGGCGCTGACAAAGTCGATATAATGAGCCAATAAATTGGTGGTATCCATTTAAATAATACTAATTAGTAAATTGATTGTAATTAAATTGATCATTATAGTGTCGATGATTACATAGTAATGGGCTAAACCCAAATTCAATGCAATTTACGTTTCGTCAGCGGAGTCAAACACGATGGCTCGCGGACGGCGTGTGCGAATTTCTTCCGCCAAAGTTTTCTACTCATCGACAAACGCCGTTAGTACATTCACTGCGGATAATCGTCGATTTTAGGTCTTTAAAAGATTAAAGAACAATTGCAGGAATTACGCTCAAACAACAGCCTCACGCTAATGGTTAAAAAAGGCCCACTAGCAACATGTAATCGAACGCGTTCGCCGAGGGGTTCGCCGATCTCGAAGCCATCGAAACATCAAAGAAATGACCAGATCCCTTTGAACTCACCACACCTTTCGGTTGATGTATTTCGCCCCTGAATCGGGTAACACAGCGGAAGGCCAGTTTAAAAAACATGGTATGGAGAACAAGTCCCTCAACGACCGCGTAATACGGTGGGCGGTAAAGAGTTAACTGGTTGTTTAATCTATTCAACTGAAGTTGATTGATCATTTGGTTTGGAAAAGTTGCTTTTATTTTGGAGGTCTGAAGGCCTAACATTTGATTTATTTACAAAAAACTTGCTAAATTGATAGGATATAGTACTTCAATTAAATAGGTATAACTGCTAGGTACGGAGGGCTAGGTCCCATCAGGGTATTCCGGGCAAATTGCATATTTTATCATCGATTGATAACCATCGATAATCACGCCCAAAACTAGCGCCTAAATGCAGGCAAGCGATGTTGGGATGATTTGAATATACTACTGTGGACAAAAAGTAACGGAAATCGATTGTCTTCTATTATCATGTTGTGGTGCATTATGAATTCCTTCCAACTGGTCAAACTGTCAACAAAGAATCACATTTTCGTGGCCATTTCGTGATCATTTTTCGTGATCACATGAAGAATGTGTTGAAGGCTATTCCCAAAAAAAATCTTTCAGAACCAGTGTAGCGATAGACGTAACGTATAGATTAGGGATTATTTTAAAGGTGATTTAGCAGAAAAAAGAGTTCTTTTTCGAGTTATGAGCGAATTTCCGGTATTTGTTTCCCGGCCATAATAGTACTTCACCAAATGCCCGATCGTTAATTTCAGTGCGAAATTCGCACGCACTGTGAAACGATACCAAACGCAAATTGGATAAATTTCCAAACTACAGAATCGAAATAAGCATATTTTCAACGGAGCAACGCACCGTTGTTGAGGGAAATCCCGGAGCATTCGGGGAGCCCAAACGGACCGTAGCCGCTTTTGGGGCATTAACCATCCGCAAAAACATTACCTTTTCCACTTCCATCCACCCCTGCCCGGTGGTTCCGGTGCAAATCAGTTTGCTCATTAGCAGATGGTGGGCCGACTGGGCCCGAGCCGGCCGGCCAGTGACTGTTCCACCTTTAACGGCTCGCTGTTGGCATTCGACTGTTCACGGCGACCGGTGTCCAACGGTGCCCCGCGCACCCCCCAGCAGACCCCGACGACTGACCGTCCACCGTGGGGCCCTGAATGGGCCAAACGAAATGGACGCCGGCCACCGGGACGAACCGGGGCAGAGCCTTTTTAGTATGCAAATGGTATAATTCCATGATGGAAATGAATAAATTATTTCGCAATGTCTCTGATGAAAGAGAGAGAGAGAGCGCCAGGGAGAGAGAGCGGTGAGAGAGAGGAACGTACGGTGTGTCCCTGTGTATGTGCCCCGGCCCGGGATGTGGAGACAGTAAAAACGGACCAAGCTTTGGACTCTGGAACTTTGTGACTCCGTCCACGGAGTGCCACGGATTGTCCGCCGGTCCGGCCGTGGCACGTTGATGGACGTGTGATCCGGCGGACCGGTGGACGCGCGATATCAGCGTCATATCAGTGCGCACGCTAACAATGACGGTGAAAAGTTGCCGATGTTTTGCACTGGACGCGGTGGCCGCTAACTAGCATCCGGCCGGCCGGATGTCCTGTGCCGTGTTTGCCGTGTGGCGCGGGTCGCCCCATTTTGGGCGACAGACAGCATCAACATCAACACGCCATCGCCATCAGCACCACCGGTAATGATGATAGATGCGCATAATTGTGTCCCGTCCCGTGCAATGCCCGATTCCCGATGACGGACGGGACGGTTAAATTATGTAACTCAACCGAGCCACTCCGTCCGCAGGTTCGCAGGGGCCTCCCTTTCAACCATTTAACGAGAGTGGGTGGTGGGTTTTTATTAGTCCCCGCCACCGCAACCTTAAAGCCAGGTGGTGGCCCCAGTCCGGTCCGGTCCGGGTTATCCTCCTTAAGATGCGATTATCCTGCGATGCGAAAGTGCCGCCAGGGGAAAGTATCCGGGTCGCGCGATTGGCCCGATTCGCGCATTAACATAATTTACAAAAATAAATAATTCATTAATAACCGTTGTTGGTTTCGCGCGGGAATCTCCAGCCGAGCCGGTCTCCGCCGGACGTTGCCAGCCCTGACCTGACCCGCGGGTCACTGGGCCCGGCCCAGTCGCAGCAGCCGAAACCGTTTGGAAGGAAGGAACAGCGATTAATTAGTTAAATGACACCCACGTTTACCTTTAATTAGCCCATCTACATAATTGATAGTACGCCCGAGCGGGCCCCGGCGCGCGTCTCGAAGGATGCGCGCTGGCTGGCCGGCCCAAGGAAGGTGCTCACGCGGTGGTTTACGGTGGGTTTATGGGGAAGATTTGCTAATCAACCGCGGCGTCGTAAGTCCGTGGGCCACAGTCCGGTCGGGTCTGTGATGCCGATGCCGAAATCCCATTTACAGCATCCTTCCGCGAGTCCCGGGCGGTGCTCGCTTCCTAATTCTACACCAACCATATGGCCTCGCCAGTGCGTGTGCGGATTTGTCCGTCGGCTCCGGCTGTAAGCTTTTCCGCCTCTCGCCGAGGGTTCCGCTTGGCCGGCCGCGTAAGGCGAAGGAACAATAATGAAGTGCAGCTTACGACAAGTATGTCAACACCTTTTGATTGCTCTCTCTCTCTCCGGAGTCCCCCTTGCTCTATTTAGCGAAGGGCCGCGCAGACCGAGGGACCGCCAGCAGGGATCGAGCGAGGATTCGACCGAGGGTTCCGCGCGAGGAAAGCCAGCAGCGTGGTCGCCCCGGTGCGGTCTCGGATTACCGCGGTGGAACCGGCAGGCACCAGTCGGCGGTACCGAGGGTCCTCAGCACACAGCTCAATTGCTTTGTAATCAGTGCTTATGTGTTGGGTGAGTTTTTCGGATTCCCACTGCTAATGACCCGGCCGGAACATGGGCCAGCCTCGCCGTCGAAGGTGCCGCTCGAAGTGTCAAGTCGCCCGGCCGACGGAACATTTGTTCGGTTTCCGCTTACCAGAAATGTAGCCATTTGTTTGCACTTTTTGCCCACCACCGCCGGGCCGGCCCACCCGCCAGTCAGGACACCCTGACATCAGGACAGCAATCAACCTGTCATTATTGTTGTTAGCAGCATCATTGTTGGCGGGTATGCGGGCCCTTCCGTGATGGCCGCGGTGGGTCACGTGTCGGTCCCGAAGTCGGCTCGCTGGAGAGGTTTATTTATTTGTGTTACAAATTTTCTCGCCAATAAAGATGGTTTTCAAGTGCGTGAACCCCGGGTAGGTTTTTGTGGGGGGGTTTTAGATAATAACGCATTAATTGAGTGCTAATTTGGAGTGCCGCCGGTATGGCATTTAGGTGCAGGTTTAGTTGGGCCATTGGAAGAGCTCTTCGGCAACTTGCCGGATTCGAAAGAGTCTTACGGCCACTTGGCTTCAGAAAATATGGAACTGATTCGATTGATAAAATGATGGACTAGGCAAATTCAGCAATTATTTCCATTACAAGGGACCCAAATGTTTGCTCAAATTAGAAGTACCAACATTGAATGAAAATGTTTAAAAAGAAAATAGAACGAATTGTGAAACTATCTTGGGAAACATAATGAAAGGAAATATGATCATAACTGAACGAAGCGATTTTCTTATCCTTAAATTATATTCATATCCCTCTGTAATCTGTATTTCAATTCGGGCAGTTCCTGTCCTAAACCGAATGTTAACACCCTTGACGATTGTGGCCCCCATCAAAAGCCGACGGCAATTGTTTGTATCGTGAAAACCGAAATTAAACGAATTGTATGAAATAGTTTGCGGCTCGGATACCTTATTAAACCACATTTTTTCCTTAATTTGGTTTGTTTAAAATCATCGCAATAGATTTTAATAGTTTTTTGGTTAACAAATGCCAGCAGCTGAGACTCTCCGCTCAGGAAAACGAACAAATTCCGCATCGCATCGGCTGCTCGCCATTCTTTAGCACTCCACGGCAGATGGTGTGGCAAAAGAAAGGGCCTCTATTATTTTGGAACTCAAAAAGGACATCCCTGCGGGTACAGGGATGATGCACACGAACGATCTCACGCTGCGGCACGCTGAACCGGATCGCCCGGATCAATCCCATTAGCGAAGCCAGTGCGGGCCATTTGCAGTGACCACAATCGACGGATTATCCGTCGCGCGCGCGCGTCCCCGAAAGGATAATCCTGGCCACGTGCGGGCAATCGAAACAAATCGTCCACCACCGGAAGGGCATTCTTACCCGTGATGGAGCCATTATCCGACAGCCGGTTCGGGGGCGTGTGGGCTGGCGTGTGGTGGTGGTGATGGTCACTGATGGTCGGCGTTCCGGCCAACCCGCCGTACAGGGCACTGAAGTCCTCCGGGGTGCTGCTGCACTTCCGGTGCTGGCCGATCGATTTGTCACCGTTGGTGCCCCCGTTCGGGCCGCCGCCACCACCACCGACCCCTCCCCGCCCGTGGTCGTGGGAGCCGAGGCCGAGGAGGCGGTTCTCGTGGGTCGCAATCCCCATCAGCCGGTTGTCCTGCAGGGACATGAACTTGCTCTCCGGGCCCGCGTTGTGCTGCGCCAGGTTGCCGTGCGAGAGGGCCGCATGGTCGTCCAGCAGACCCTGCTGCAGCCCGAGCAGGCCCCCGACCAGGTTCGGCCGCAGGTCGTCCATCAGCTTCGACTGGCCGCAGGAGCCGGCAGCGTTGAAGTTCAGCTGGCGGCTGAAGATGGCCGGAAAGATGTTGAACTGCTGCGAGTCCGGGCAGCCGCCCGACACGCTCGCCGTCGGGCTGAGTCCTAGCGGCCCGTGCAGTGCAGACCCTCCCCCGTTCGTCACTCCCTCGCCGGAACCGCCGGAAGCGATTGCCGCACCGAGGACACTGCCACCACCACTGCCTAGGACACCACCAGCCGCACCGATGCCAGCGACGGGGCCGCTTCCGGCGCAGTTGGTTTTGAACTCCACCGTGTGGCCGTGGCTGCCGTGGCGGGTGTTGCCGGCCGAGCTGGACGACGGTGAGGACGGATCGGCGAGATCTGCATTCACCACCGGTAGGCAGCAGTAATCCGTCGGCAGATACAGCTTGAGCGTGCGAGGGTCCCCGGAACAGGCGCTAACCACTCTACCGTCCAACGACCGCGGACACTTTCCCCGGCGGCACAACACTCGCGCGTCGCGTCGCTTTCTTCTCGTTTTTCTTCTTCTTCTTCTTCTTCGGTACCTAGAAGCACCAAGAACTGGAATCAAGGAAACAACCCCATCTCAGAATCTCTCACTGGACGCTCCAGAGCCTTGCTATCTTCGGCCAATCTTCGTTCACTGTCGCACCTCGGGGAAGAATTGAACGAAACTTGTCGGCAACGGTTTTCTATCACTTTTCGCACCACTTGAAGTGGCCGTGATCTTGCTGAACTGCCTAGAAACCCTACGATCGTCCCCGTTTCTTCTTGGTCAGAGTCGAAATCACTGGCGCCTGGTGACGTAGTAGGGACTTTGCACGTTCGTAGCGTTCACTTCCTTCTAACTTCCACTTGAACACCGTTTGTGGGCCCGTTTCCCGACCCGCCCGCTTATTGCACTTGATTCTTCAGACAGGGGACACCGATTTTCGCAACTCCGTCGGCACTACAGTTAGGTCTGCTCGGTTCCTTGGAATGCTCCGGAAAAAATGGCGGTCTTGTCACTGTTCAGCGGAGCGAGCACTGAGAGCTTCCTTTGCACACCAACACCGGTCACCGCCTGCTACGCAACCTGTTCCGGGCATCCTTTAAGATGCGCTAGATCCGGGGCCGGATTTGGACCGCGAAACACTAACCGGGACTGACCCGTGAGAAATTCCTCCTCCTCCGTGGTTTGGGTCCGCGACAAAAGCCCGCCGGCCGATGGTGGTGTCGATGGTCGATGGGCTCCCGGGAGGCTGACGTATACACTGCAAGGCAAGGCCTACTGCTCGGCGGAACTCGACGACAACTCAGCGCTCGACCTTGCGTGGCCCGTGTGCTGTGGCGCGGTGCATCGGTTTGATCGGACTGCGAAATCGGAATGCTCGACAGTAACAAAATTAATATCATCTGATGGTGGTCCCTCCTGGCGGCGCCTCCTCCGGCATCCTCCTCCCTTTTGCGTGTGGTGGTGTGCGAGCGCCCAAACTCACGGCCGGAACTGAGGACGGGGTGGGACTGGGTCCGAGCGAAAGGAGACGAGCATTCATCAACGGTGCAATTTCACGGTACTTCGACGGCACCCTTCGAAAAGGATCCGCTGCGTACGCGTGTATGTGCGCAGCAGTGCTGCCAAACGCGTTGGCACCCGACGGCCGCAAAATGGGTGCCCCGCCGTGGCTGGGAAAAATGGACGCTGGCTGTGTCCTGCTCCTTGTGTGCGCGGGTGTCCTGATGCACCGGTGCGAGCGAGAAAAGCAGCGAGAATCCGTGCGGGCGCCAGAAGCGCATGCGCTCGCATGTCCCACGGCACCGCTGGGTCGTCGTGTGCACAAAAGCAGGACAACCGCACCGGTGCCGCGCGAAGGACGACGGACGGACGGACGGTCGGTCGGTGTCCGGGAAAAAAACGGACCAATCATTTCGAGCTAATGTTTTTCGGTTCGCTCCTCCGTTGCCACGGTGACGCCATCGCCGTCGGCCTGCGGCGAACAAGGACGACTGGCAGGAGCGCCACGGTGTGCAGGGTGCGCAGTCCTGCTGGCCCACTTTCGCTCGGTCGCTATCCTGCTCGGCGGATCCGACGGCAGCGTCCTCGTGTGTGCCCGTCCCGGTCGGTGTGTGGGTGGCCACCCGAGTTCGCCAGCACCGTGGTGTTGGTGCCAGTGGACGGTGGTTGGGGTCGGGAGGTGCTACATTCACAAAATGGTGGCTCGGATGCTGCCTGTCGCAGGACTGCCAATGACACGGTCGGTCGTCGGAGTCGGAGAAAACTGGGTATAGTTTTGCTGCCTTTTCCCGAGTGCGCCGAGTATTTTTGCTCCCGTTTTTCTTTCTGTTTTTATCCAGTGGCCTCTCCCCAGTTCCTGGCGGTCGTCGGGGGTTTCGTGACGACTTGTGACGGCTCGCCACTTTATTTGCCACGTCGGGGTGTCTTTGTTTTGCATGCTTCCGGGGGTGCTGCGGCTGCCCGAGGGAGAAACGGCTGGCCGGGACTAGGGATATACCTTTCATGCTCCAACCCCACCGGGTTTCGATCCATCAGCCCGGTCTGGAGTTAGTGGCCGGCCGACGGAAGAAAAACATTCCCGGAGTGGTCAGCTCACTTCGGTTGTTGGGTAGATTGTTTTTTTTTTCAAATTATTTGAGTCCTGACTGATGGTGGCCAGATGATTTTTGGGTGTTTAAAGTTACGGTTTAGGTTCTTACTGGAACGGGATAATCAAGCCAACTTTAAGGCTTTTACTTTTGAGCTCCTACAATAATAGGAATAACAGTCACCATCTTCCACCATAATTTTTCGTCCCATAAATGTCAGTGAACTACACTCAATCGGGGCCACAAATTGTCCCCTTAGTACACCCACCGAGGAGGCACTGAGGTAGACGATTGTAGAGACTGCTGATTGGCGAGACGCAGAAACTCCGAAAAACCCTTTAAATTAAAAAAAAGAAAGTCGCCAGAGTCTGCTCGTCGGGCGCCGTTCGAAGGATGATTACCTATAAACGGTTACCGTGCTCCGGCGTACCGGAGGAGCAGGAGTCCCGCGTGCCGTGACCCCGGCACCCGTGGCACCTGGGCGGCAGCCGAGGGTGGATGACATTTGTGGAAATAAAGTTTAGCAAATGTAATTATCCCACCATACGGTTGCCCCTTCCCGGGTGTGGCCCAACGGGGCCCAACATGTGGCGGGGAGACATTGGTCAAATCTTCTCCTAACCGGGCCTGGCCAGCAAATCCGTTTATCATGATACACGCTCATCCTGGGGAAATCCGCTCGGTTCGATGCCATTGCAGCGGGCCGGGGGTTTAAATAGCTTCTCCACCGGGCGATACTTTAAACGGGTCTCTCTTCGGCCCTCTACTCTTTTGGTCGCCACTTTAAACTAACCGTCGGGTTTTTGGTGAACTTGTCAATGTATTTTTTTTTATATGCATTGGAACTGTGGCAACCGTAAAATGTTCGTTGCATAAACGGTTTTCGTCCCTCGGTTTTCCCGGCGAGGGTCACCAATTTTCCGCATCTCTTTCTCGATTGTGTATCAATTTAAATGCCACGCTTCAAGCCCGATGTCGCCGTGTCGCCGTTGTCCTTTGCCGGTCGCGCAAAAGAAATGCCCAGCATTGTCCCGCTTTAATTAGGGGGCAATGGTTGGCGCTAACTAATGGCACGTGTCGCCACTTACTGTGTCACAATATTTACACTTCCGGTGCGCTTCCGCTTCTCGCTAATTATTAAAGCTATCGGGGGCAGGGCCACTGCCACACCTCCTTCACTGGCATGCGTATATTATGTTTGTCGAAGGCAATAAAAAATCGCAGCACCACATTCTGGCCGCTCGCACACGCGAGCTCATGTGGTGAAAATAAGCTTTATAATTTTTTGCACACTCCCGCCCGCCCAGGCCCATGCGATGTGACGCACGTGCCACTTCCGGCCAACGGTCGGTTATTTAGGCCAACCGGGTAGGAAGGCCCAAAAGAAAGGTCTCCGGTCGGCATCCGGGGAAGAATCAGAAGGCATTCCTGCTGCTCCGGGTGTCCGGGACCGAGGGTTGCGTGTGGTGTGCAAAGTGTCAAGTAGCATCCCGAATGCATTAGTAGGAACTGTGTGACACACCGCAGGAGCCGGTCGATGGTCGATTGGGCCGGCGCACTTTGGGAAACACCCACGGCACGGGAGGCAAAAGAGTAACGATTTCGGTTAATAGTGCACACGGTAATGCACTAAACCTAATCTAATTGTTGCCACCAGCGGGGCAGCCGAAAACGAATTCCACTCTGGTGGCCTGGACCGAGCGGGAACCGCAAAACTGCGAGCGAACGGAGACACAAAGTTTGCGGCAAACTACTTAAGCATAAAACAAAACCATCAAACAAACTTTTTTCCCAGCTGCCATCTGCTAAGCCGCCGTCTGGAGTCAGAAGGAGCGGCGGCACCGAAAAGGGCGACTTTATACGGTGAGGCCACAAAAACGGAAAGAAAACCCAGAAAATAATGGAACTCGCAGCAGTGAAGCAACACATTCCAACCGGCGTGGAGTGGATGATACCGAGAAGCCCGGGCGAGTTGGTAAATGGACGCAAAACTTACATCAAAGGACTCCGCGGGAAATGGGGCGCCCGGGCGCTGGGGGTCCAAGGAAAACCCGGGCTTCACCACCACCGGCTTCAGGCCGGCGGCGTACGCGAAACGTTTCTTTGATTTCGGTAAAAGAATGCTTTCATGTTGGCATTTGTTTTTTAAGCACGGTCTTAGGCGAACGCACCATCCGAAGAGCTGTTTGTTGGCGGCAATGTGCGTGTCCTGTTCGTCCGTCTGTCTCTGTGGGACAGTGGACGGCAGGAGCTTTTCTAACCGCAACTTGCTTTTCGTGGCCTGCTGCGATTCCTGGCGAACACTCCGAAGGCTGTTGGCTGTCTAAGTTGGGATATGCGATACGAGCTGTAGAGCTTAGACCTCGAACCGTCTGCAACCTCGAGTGGCGATTGAAAGTATGAATTCACGGTTAGTTTCTGAGTGTGTCCTTATACTTGGCCACTAACTTTAATTTCAGTTCACAAACACTAGCGTTCGAGGTAAAGTTCTTTGTTGACTGTGATGCTTTAAACTGAGAAAAGACTATGTCTAGACTGTTAAATGTCAAAATTGTAGCTCAGCGCATTCTTCGATTCATTATTAGGCCATCATAGAGCAGTCAACGCCTGAAGCTTGAAGTTGGCTCGTTTCGAAATGCTAAAGTTCCGAAAATGCCTTATGAAAATTGGTCTTCTCGTCTTCTTCGTCTTTTCACCAACATTAAAAATTTAACACAAAGCCAGACTCAGATAAAAGAAAAAAAATTGTTAGGGTTTTTCATAAGTTTTAATTCAACACAGTTTTCTTATTAGTTTTGTTACGATTTATCGCACAGTTCAAAGTATCGTTTCCCTATCATCAGCAGTAAAAAGACCCTGGATATGAAAGTTTAGTTTTGAAATGTTTTCGATTTGTAAATCAAGTTAAGGATAATTTAACAGTAAGAAAATCACGATTTTTTTCAGAACGTCGGCAGTCCGATCACCGATTTGCGTGCTGCTTAAGATAGCAAATCAATTAAAATGGTATCAAAAGCACATTCAGAATGTTTGATGACGACGCAATATGAAACAAGTAAAACAGCCCACACATTCGCTGAAGAGCGGCCACGTGTCGGACGTGTTCGGAACGTAGTCGCTACCGCAGGAACTCACCGGATCCGCCCGTAGAATGTGTGTCCTTTTTAGCCGCCTCCCGAAGCAACTCCCGGATCGATAGCAGCGGCCCGAGTAGCAGTGGGCAACACGGCGATACGAGCATCGTGAGCGAAAGATTGTATATTTTATGCGGGATACATTAGCCAATTTTCCGAAAACCGTTTTACGGACAGTTACTAAAACGTTTTTCCCGGGCTGGCGGCGGCAAAAAAATATGACGCGGTAGATCCATTCGCTGCCGATGCGGTGCGCTGCGGCGGCCGGAGGAAACCTTTTCGGTAAGCGAAGCGAGAGAGAGAGAGAGAGAGAGGGAACGCGAGAGAAAGAGAAAAAACCCGTAAACGATCGTAATTAAAAAAACATGATTCCTTTTATCTACGGGCCAACATAAAAAGCTTAATGGTAGGTGTACACTTTCGATGCTCCTTCTGGGCCGAGTGCTCCGGCCGTGGGCCGTGGGTGGGCTGATACTCTCGTCGAGTGTTTTATGGTTGGTGGATGAGCCCTGCAGCATGTCCTCCCACCGTTGCTCGATTGCTGCTCGATTCGAATTCGTTTTGGGCCCGATGATGGTCGCTGCGGGCGCCAGTACACTGAGACAGAAAGAGAGGAAGAGAAAGAGGCAGGACAAGGACGTTGCTCCCCTTTCGGTGTGTGCCAGAACCCTGCACGCTCTGGCCCCAAAATAGCTGGTATGTGGCACTGAGACTTATCGGAGTTTTCCAGCTGCTCCTGCCGGTGGGTTGATGGTTTTTACCACCGCCCCATTTTGGTGCGCTTATCCTTCGTTCAACTTTATCCACTCTGCCCGCTCTGCACGGCGCTCTGATGGCGACAAACAGGTCCCGCGCAGGTTGCCATCTCGATCCTGCCCATTATCCTTGCGGCTCCCATCGACGGTTCATCATCTCGTCGAGGTCACCCCCAAACTCAGGTGGTGTGCAGGTGGAGCATACATTCGCTTTCCTGCGGCCGGCTCGCGAGACTTGATGCTGCCGAAAAAAGCATTTAAATGTTGTGCGATGTTTTAATTTTATTTGCAGTAAACATTATCCAACAAAAAAAAGAGGAGGGAAAATGTTTTCCGCGAGGTTCGAATAAACGCTAATAAGAGCTGATGTATGCACGGACCGGATGCTGCGTGTCTGCGAGGAGTTGGAGATTGTTCCTTGGCGCAATTTATGTTTTGTGACAGTTGCTCTTGTATTTTGGAACCTTTCGAAGGGCTCGCACGCCAAAAAGGGAACCTATCCGACCGAATGCTAGAGCCTCGTAGCGGGCAACGAAATGGGGATTGGGCAACCATTTAAGACGCCGTTATTTGGCGTATGCTCTCTCCGTTTTTTTTTCGTGTGCTTCTTCCAAGGCACTCGTTTTGGTTCTTCACCTCCCAAAAAGGCGCTAAACTCGTTATTCGGGAAAGTCTGGTCCAAGAGCAGAAACCGGGAATGGATCCGGAGCAGGCGGATGGCAGATGGCAGGCCGTAAATACATTAGCCGTGTGTAAGGATGTACGCGAGATACTCGAGGCTCGCTCTAGGAAGTATAAATTCATTCGGTGGTTGAGTTAAAGTGTTGAGGGTCACCAAAACGTGCTCCTTTCATTCCGTCTTAGATTCAATGGCAGTGTAAGTATAAAAAATTGCAGGGTTTTAGTTTTTTTTGTATTAATTGCAATAGAATGGGAAACCGTAGAAAAAATGCAACCTATATAAGTTTGACGAGGAAAGTTTTGTAAAATCAGACTAAATTTAAAAACGAAAGTCGTTAGGTTGCTGTGCAATGGTTTGTGAAGCTCCCGGCACTGTATAGAATAATATCTGCCCGATGCTGGGATTCAGGATCGGCTTCGAGTCGATAGTGCCTGGCAATCAACAGATAATCAATATTTCGCTGGTTAAATATGCTAAATATTGGAATGATTGAGTGACTGACTTGGAAAGTGACTAGGAAAAGTGTTAAACTAACTCGCGATTCTTTAATAACCAAAATACTGCTGCTTATTGTATACTTTAAAATAATTTATTTATTCATTTCATCAAGGAATGTTTGGCCATATGAGTGGCCTTAACATTAGGTGCTTGTAAACTAGGAGCGGACATGAGAACATTTTTTTTAAAGCTAGCAACCGACATATCAAAATCAAATAAACTATAATTGCTATTAAAGCTACGCATTGCTACCTTAGTGCAACCCTAGTAAATTTACGTTGGACGGCTTATTATTGGAATTTGTTATTCCACAAAACAGTGTTGGGGCAACATAGAACGCAGTTAGTTTCCAGAACGGATTGGACAAACGATACATAAAGAGCTTTAAAACATGTCGGGTCACTAAACTCTTTGGTCAACTTTAGTATAAAATTTGTTTGGTTGAAATGTGCGTTGAAATTTAATTTGCTGTCTAATATATCTAATAGATAAGCTTGCTGTCAGTATATCAGATAAGATTTAATTATCTTCTACAACTTTGAATTAATTCATACGGGTTTTTTTTCGGCCTAACTACAACAACAAAACATATGACTACTTTAATGCAAGTATTGTCCGTCGCTAGCTACTACTTTCTCCCATCTTTCAGTTGATTCTCGGTTTCCGTGTCGATAGAACTCTGCATCTTTAGAAGCGATCCAATCAGGTCGTTTATGGCCAAAGCATGCTTCAAAAGCAATAATTCTTGTCATTATCATTATTCACCAATAATTTCTACTGCTTTTTAAAGCTCATAGTACACCACACCTTTCATAAACCACCATATGCATAGCATAACCTTTGCACAGTGACTATTTCGCTTTGGTTGCGTTGGACCTGGTTCGCCAGGCTGTAGCCAGGCCTTTTTGCACTAAGATTCTCGTAATAAGTCAATTTTTCTTTGCCAGTGACGACTCGATACAAGCACCCCTTTCAACCCAAGTACCCAAGTACTCGATACCCCTTTCTTTTCTCCACCATAAACATCCTTTGAAATACAATGACTTTCGGTCGAGGTTTTCTTCATATTAAAGTAATGAAAAAGTATTCCCCGCACAAAAAACATTTTACCAGGAACAGAACTTAACTTTAGCCAAAAAATTGCAATATTTAGTGTATCGTATTCTCGAGCGATGCACGTGATGGCCTATTCGTTTTCATCCATGCAACAATTAAAATGGGTCTGAATAATAATAACCGATTTCGAATGTCGACTTTTCAACTTCACTAACGAATGGATTGGCAGCGGCCCGGGTCCGCACTTTCGGTTGCGGAGATAGTTTCAGCGCCCAGTAACACCGAGCGATATTTCTGAAGAGTGCATCTCATCACGGACCTATTTTACCGACATTGGCCCATTGGCGGGCCGAGTGCGAAACAAAGCAAAACCACCCATCCGTCAATCGCCCGGCAGCATAAAATAGCGGCAAGCTTTTAAAAGAGGTGACGCCGGGCTGAGCACTGAAATAGAACAGCATCAACGGGGAAAACCCAGCGCATACCAGCGCACCAGGCCGGGCCGGGCCGGGCCGAGGATCGGTGCCGTGCACAAAGTTTGCGATGCGAGCGTGTTTAATAATTTTGCAGGAGGACGATGTTTAATGACTTTTTAATGGAAGCGGGCAAAAAAGCGCATGTTTTCTATTTAGATAGATAACTGGATGGGAAGCTGGCTAGCTGTGTGTGGGTGTATGTGTGTCCACCCGCACGCCGCAACCTCCCCGCGGCACCCTGCTCGTCATCGGCCTCCGGGGCGGAGGTTGATGGGTTTTATTTTACTTTTTCTCTTTCTTTTTTTGGTCGAGTTTTCCTATCCAATATCGCCGTACGACCGCGAGCCGGGAGCGTAAGCGGGACACGGCCACGGAGCGGACGCACGGAGCCGCTGAAACGGATCCCCGTCGGCAGCAGCAACGCACCGTCGACCGACTGTTCACATTTTCTTTGGGGTTTTTCGCCATCCCCTAGGGCCGCCTTTGGCTTTTCCGGGTGCGGGTCCGGAGGATTCGGCGCGCACCGGCACGGCGGGTCCTTGGCTGGCTAACGACCGATTTCTCCGTCCGATCGGGGCGGGCTTCAGTTTGCCGAGGGGAGTTTGGCGAACCCAGCGCCAAACCGCCGACGACCGGAAGCAATGGAGCGGTCGGCTCAAGGCTCGGGACTCTTCTCGCTGGCAAGTTTTCGTTGACGAACGGTCCTCCGGCTGGCTGGCTGGCTGGCTGGCTGACGACGTCTGTTGCGCTTCTGGTGATCATTTTTTCCCATTTTTCGCATCGTCTGTGATGTGTGACGTGACTTTTGCCATCCTGGCAGCCCCACTTTCTGCCCGCAGCGATACCGGCGACGACGACGACGCAACTTCCAATCCACTCTCCGGCAAGGCAGCGCTCCGGCCAACCACCACACTGATACTCGAGTCGTCGATATCTTCGCCATGTTGGCCTAGGGTGGCCCACGGGCCAGGAAGGAAAATGTATTCGAAGCGAGCGGGCCGGGTCCAAAACAGGATGATGATGAGAATAATTTCTTATGCCGGAATGAATTTTACCACACGCCTTCGCCTTCCGTCGCCCGGTCACCGCCACAGTGCCTCGGGGGCACCTTTTCGGATATACTTTATAGCTGGGGAGAATTCTGTCGTCTTCTGTTTTTGGGGTATTTTCGGTAACGAAGCCGGTAACGGGTGGCTTCGTTGAGATGCTGTAAGATGAGCACCGGTTGGTGGTGGCCAATATTTTAACTGTTTTTCGTTGGAAATCCTGGAAACGGCAACTAATTTCAACTTTACTTGACACTAGACATAGCCTGGACATTTGGAGTACAGAAAATCGAACGAGGTGCTCAGAACATCAGGAACAAAGGATTGATTGTGGCTGCCCAAGTCTCCGTTACAAGTTGATGGTG
>NC_071286.1:26720327-26754613 GCF_943735745.2 Anopheles bellator
ACGATGACGCTCCTGCTGATGATGATACACCGGGGCTGATCGGTTTGCGATAATAAGAGAGCATAATTATCGTTTTGCTCCGACCGGTCGTACGGACGGGCCGCTCCGGATGGCCCGGTCTGCCGAATTAGTCCTTTCCACAACAACGCTCAGGTTGCGTCGGCCACCAGCGGGACCGGGACCGGAGAGGTGCTCGAAACAATCGAGAACCAACCGGAGGGTGGCGTGCTCTGGGCTGCACCGGCGACGGGCTCGAGGCGCCCCTGGATGAGTTCGGAATTGAATTCTATTCCAATTCCGACATATGTATGCCCCGAGGGCACCCACCCCGGGGGGTGGGCGGCGACCGGAGGAGTTCCGTAGCGTCCCCTTTTTCCACCCGCCCGCCGCTTTCCGTCGTCGTCGTCGACGACAGAGGCCACCGGCGAGGCGACACCACATGTCTTCGGATTCCCCGGGTGTTGCCGATTGGGCCGAATAATTGTTGCGCTAGATGGCACACGGCCGAGAAGCCAGCCCGAGATCCCAGCAGGACGATGCACTTGATGTACCGGAAGTGGGACGGCCCCGTGAAGCACACTGTTCGTTCGTCAGTTCCGTTCCGGGCAGTCCGCTCGATTTTGACGAGGGGTTGCGCTGCCTCCGGTTGATTGTTTTATTTTGTCAGCAACCAAGCAGGCTAGGTTCAGGATATTCAAGTTGGCGCTTCAAACGACGACTAATAATTTCAACCGATTTAAAGTCTGAATTCGAACGACAAACATTTCGTGGTGACGGATAACATAAAGGAAGTTTCTTTTTCTAAATGTCAACCTTGTGCAAGGACTTCAGCAGTTCGATCGCAGTTGCATATGCAGGTTGCTAAAGGCGATGGACCCCTCCTGCGTAGGGCCGAAGGACAAATCGAAGTGTTACTTGTCAATCATGATTTAAATTACACTTTTACAATGGCCCATTAGGGGAGGAACCGAGACCCCGGTGTCCGGTGACGGCTGCCTGTGTGTTGCAGGTGGCCACCGGTTCGTTGTCCGACTGTCCGGCCTCGTAAAGAGTATTTATTTCGGCGAAGGCTCAACATACCAGGCCACCAGACAACCAGCGGCGTGGCTTGGTACGCTTACCGGAGCACTCGTGAAAAGTCAGTAGGACGCGTTCCCATGTGTGCGTGAATGCCTCACGACTCGGTCACACCTCCGTCACGCTAAGCGAAGTGGAGTGTAAGTGCTTTTGAGTGTAAATGGTTCGAAAATCCAAAGTGGATTTAAGCAGTTGATTTTCCAGCCCAGCTCGCCGTGGCCGGAACTGCAGTGGCTGGGTGTGAATCCTTTCCCGTTCAATTTTTTTTCTCCCTGTCCGATGCGACCCGAAATTCGTCTACGTCCCCTAGGCCCCCTGGCGGGATGTCGGCACCCCTGCCGACACGGCCGCCGTCGCACATTTCCGACGGCAACATATGGGTGTTGGGTTACGTTCGCCGGGGCGCACCGAGTGATTACCGTCGACGGTGGGTAGGTTTGATTTGGCAGGGCCAACCTGCATCATTAGATGCGTATTATTATCACTCGGGGCTGGGCGGATCTACATTTGATAGCAGGACGCGCTTTGCGGTTGCGGCTTTGCACTGCGTCGAACAAATGTCTCTCTCTGTCTCTCTGTTAGTGTCGTGCACCGTAGAGCCTCTGATGGCAGTATCTACGTTTTACGATCGGAACTGGGAAGGGTTAGGCAAACAGATACAGTTATGATATTAATGCTACGATATTGATTACAAGATACTTTTTATTTATCAGTGATGTGCAATTTGTCTGGCCAAGATGGTTAGATCGTGGCCAATGCTCTCATTTGTTAGTGGTCTGCTACTTTAACCACTCGCCAACGGTACGATTCCTTCAAAATGATTTTGTGTTGATTCAAAGCTTATTTGAAGAACTTTCAACATGGGCGCGTTACACATGGCAAGGATAGATCATTTCGCACGGCGCCCCCTTCAGTCCCTCCATCGCGGCCCGATCCAAGCTCACCAGCATCCGTTTGTAGCTGTACTTCTCGGCGACTTCCGGATCGAACATCTCCGCACCTTTCATGAGGGCATGGGCCGCCCGGGCGTACTCATCGGCCGTCCGTGGCGCTCGGCAGGCGTATCGCATGAGGCACCCGTCCTGGCCGGAACCTTCCGCTGCCAGATACCCGATGATGAGATTGGCTTCGCCGGGCTGCAGAAAGCTGCCACTATTCACACCTGCTGGCACAGAGAGACGATTCATCATTCCGTTGCTACACACGCGACCATTGTGCCGCAATTGCGCAATCCGACGTGATTGGCGACGTGGGCTTTGATGGGCCGGGACGTGGCCCGGCTTCCGGCTTTTTTTTGTCGGTGCGTTTGCGGTGTGCCGTTCCGGTGGGTTGAACGGAATAAACGGGCGCTACTTACCGTCTTCGCTGCGGCCACGGGCATACTGGCTCCAGTTGCCGGCGCCGATCAGTCCCGCCGCAAAGATGAGCGCCTTCAGCAGGAACAAAATCAACAAGTTGGACAGATTGAGGCTCAGCACCTGAAACCGAATCAGTGTTTTACTTTGGATCCATCATTAGCTTGACCACCCGTTTCGGTTAGTCAGGGTTCAGATAACAGATAACATTTCTACGAGTCTTTAGATCTTGCGAAAGTTTATCGATGATTGATTTTGGTGGAACATTCTCAAGAAGTAATATTGCTAAATATTCTATCGGGAAAACAGAACATGTAACGAATAACAGCATTTTTTTCGAATTGCAGGTCGATATTATGTAATCCGGGTTGCATAACTTTTGGCGCAGCTACCTATCCAGCTTCCATTTGTTTAACAATCTCTCATTCTTATGCCATCGGTAGCTTGTGGGGCACAGCATCACAAATCGTTCCACATAGATCGATACAGTCCTTTGGTCGCACGCACACAAACGCACCTGACTGTTGCCGGCCGATCTGCTGATCATTTCTTTCGCCACGTACGCCGCTAGCTGTCCGGCAGGACTGGTCAGGATATCGCGCGCACTGTCTGCGAATCCACGACCTACCGGACCACCAGGTCGTTCGATCGACAGTCCGTGCAATTCGTTGCCTTCGAAATCGTGCACATTTCCGATGGTTTCCGGAATCACCAGGATCAGAAAGAGCACCACCAAGCCTAAACCCAGCAATGGAGCCGGTTTCATGATGGAACTTTAACACTTGGCGTCACTGTTTCACTTCGGTCTCTTGTGCGGCGCTGCTGCTAGCACTCTGTGGCCCTCAGATTCCTTGGTCGATCCTTTCCCGAGCTCAACACCCGTGTGCAGGTGATCTAAAACTGAGCCTTTGGCTGCTGTCGAACGTACATAAATATTCGGCCCTATCGACAAGGGTTTTGTGGCACCAACCCGGGGCCCATTTCTTGGTCCCTCGCAGCAAAGGAGCCACAGACGGAGGGTCGGTAAAAGATCGTCAGGTAGAAAGACAATGAGACATGACAATTTTCCTCGCTACGCTTCATCCTAATACCCACCGGGCCTTCCACCGCTCGTCGACTGGTCTGCTCATTTTTGACTTCATTTGGTGATTACCGTTTCTGCGCTGCACAATGGGTCCGGGGCTGGATGGGTTTTCGGAGTTGGACTGTCGCATAATCTCGGAGGTCGCCGTGAGTCGCATCGCTGCGCAGGATTATGATGGTCACGAGGACCGAGCACCGCACAATGGCAAAACCTTGTAACAATGGGTGAAGCGCAAAGTGTTTCGTATTTCCGTGGCCAATACATGGTGAACATCATCTGTCTACCCGTGATGCATGCGTCTGTGTTGTTGTTTCGTTTGCCCGATTTTGACCCGTTTGCACCTTTTTCTATTACTTCCGTTTATTCCTTTTTATCACTTTCCTAAGGTGGCCAACTCAAAAAACATCGCTCGCTCCTCGCAGGTACCCAGCAAATCTCCATCTTCACCGCCCTGAAGCCCGTGAATTGTCTCTCTGAAGCGCATCTAATGTGTGGCTGCCTGTGAGACTGTCAACGAAACGCACCAAACGCAATTGCGCGATCCATTTGTAGAAAGGGAAAACTTGAACAGCGATCATAGTCGGTGAAAGAGTTACGCATCTAGTGAGATTGATTACTAATCCGATAACCAGCATACGGCTTTATGGGGGCCATTTTGTTTCTTCGTAATGTACCAAACCGAAAACGCTTGGTTGCATAATGGCAAAGTGCACGGTCGCAACGGCAAAGGTTAAATGCGGAAAAATGGTTTAGAAAGTTTTTTTTCCGATGCTCCTCAACTTCGCAGCCACCAGAAACCGTTGCAGCGGAATTGTTCCATCGTTGCCAATCGTTGGTGTTGTTGTTTTCACCGTTTAGCGGCCAGATGAGCGCAGACGAGCGTGAAAATTCCACACCATCTAGTGATATAAGCGGCGCTGGTGAGGTTTGTGTTGGAACTCCCTGGTTTTGGACCTTTAACTTTTTAAAACAACACATCGGTGAACCAAAAACGGACCAAACAACGAGCTTAGCATTTTTAAATTTTAATAAGAAAGCAATGGTCTCACGTTTTCTAAACCTGAAACTAATCGAAACAGGGGTTATACAGATCATTTATATCTCAGTTCGCACAGACACATAAGGACTCTGTCTAAAACAGACGAAACCTTCTAGGCAAATGCTAAAAATATCAGATTTACTGTAACCTAAACGCCTCGTCAAGCTCCGGCGAGTTGGTCATGTCAAGAGGATGGCGGATGAAGCACCAACCCGTAAGGCAGATGGGACGAGGAAGGACGAACCATTATTGATAGCATTGGAGCATGGAATTGGAAAATTGCAACGCCCGCTTATCAACGCGATACTGTGTAAATGCCCCTAGATGTATGCAACACATCAAGTGTGGTTTGTTACGATCCGCCTAAAGTTATGCAACTCCGGTCTTCTGCCAACAGAAAAATTACACCACATCCACCAAATAGAATTATTTTATTTTATTGTTTGTCGATATGGCCATTCAAGGCCAAACGACCACTAGCCAGTGGTACGGTTGATTTCGATGCTGTTAGTGTCTTCCTCACTTCCAACCATTTGAATCTGCGTGATCTCCATTAGCTGTCTAGTTGAAATAGCAGGTCCGAGCTAGAAACACGAGGTCAACATAATTAATTCGAATACACTCAATCGACTGTTTAATGTGTAAAACTCAAAATGAAATAATTTATTAAATAATGTCCGGCGCATACAGTAGTCGGATCCGGCGCCTGCATTACGCAGAGACCATCGGGTCATCAGTACCGGAGTACAGTACGGGAAACTAACAAACAAAACCGAATGATTACTAAACTTATGGTGCCGGCTGCACCGTAACCGAGCGTTCGTTGGTCGCCTCTCGCCCGGATCGGTCGATCGGCTACGTCCGGTCCTTTGGCATATGATGCTCTCTTGTGTATGTACAAATCTACTACGACGGAGGTTACAAACACGAAATCAAGTCTCTTCCCTTAAACCTACCAGCCTACTGGGGTGTGGATACGCGGTGTTAATGTTACGTTCCGATAGATTAACTCGCTACAGAGTATGTGTGCGTATGTGTGTGCTCTCCCGCTCCCATCCCTCTCCCTCTCATCTCTGCTCGAAGGGTAAATGAAGGTAACATATGGTTCGCTCGTCGTTCCAATCGGTGCTACTTTAGCTTTAGCTACTAACCTAAGGGGTAAGAGTTTAAGTGAAAACAGGTGCGCTCCGGCTGGTGCGCGGTACGGTACTCACTCGATGCTCACTATTTTAATATAAAATACAGACACGGTCTAAAAACAACAAAAACAATCCGCTCCCGAAGGGGCTGGTCGAGGACGATCGGTCGATCGATCGTCGGAACGCTCGTTATAACTAATAGGATTTTGCGTACGCGTGGGTGTGGGGTGCGTGTGGGTGTGTGTTTGCGGGGGGTGGGGAGACTATCTGCTTCGTCTGCCGAAACTCGCGGGAAATGCAAGAGCCATGATGATGTCGCATCGCATCGTCGTCTAGGGTCGAGCGCCGCTCCGGCCGGCCGGCCACTGCTGGCAGGCGAACCGCGAGCAATCGTTCTGCCGGATTGCGTCCGTCACCTCCGACAGGTGATCGGTGAGCGTGGCAGCCAGGGCCGGATGCATCCTGGGAAGACACAGAACACAACCAGAACGGTCAGCAGGAGTGCTTACGAGCGGCCAGGGAGTGGAACTTACATATCCAGCATGGTGTACATTTTCTTCTCCATCAGGACGATATCGTCGGCGCCCTGCTGGACCATCACCAGGCAGAAGGTGCGCTTGGCACAGGAAGGATTCTTCCAGTTCGTTTCCCGCAGTTGCTGCTCGAACCGGGCCCGGGACGAGCTGGCCGAGCTGCTCCCGACGTCCTGCAAGCCGAGGCCATCGATCGCACGCCGCGACCGCCCAGCACGATCACCCGCCGCATCCACATCAGCATTTGCGCCGTTCACCAGCATGAAATACTGGCCCGGTTGCTGCCGCTCGATCGCCTCCAGCGCCCGCTTGTGCTCCAGATCGTCCAGATCGATGGGGAAAAAGTCGGCCCCGGACCGTCGCAAGAGGCCCATGTCGAAAAAACGGCCCACGGCGACGGCCCCCAGCCCGAGGGCGGCCCCGCCCGCCATCAGCCCTAGAGCCGGGAGTATAATTGAATTTGCAGCTGGTGCCACCACCACGCCAACCTTGTCCTGAGCCTCGTCAGACTTGCGAACAAAGCCCAGATTCTTCGAGATCTTCTGGCCGGCCTCGACGATCGGCTCCAGGACGGGCTTGGTGAACTCCTGCACGGACGAGATCCCGTTCTGCAGGCTGTCCCGCATCTGGTCGGTGATCTTGGCCCAAAAGGGGCGCTCGTGCTTGACGCGCCGGATGTACCCGTAGTTGTACGGGTACGTCGACGGGCCTTTAAAGTTTTCGTACTGCGGATGAGGCCGCGGCCCGGGCATTTTGTTCGGGATCGGGGACTGCGGTGGGTCGTAGTAATCCTTGCTGCCCATCGCCGGTTCCATCGCGTACGGCGAGTGATCGTTGTGCATCGCCTTGTTGTAGTAGTCCTGCGGTTGCGGCGCTACGTTCATGATCTTCTTCATCGCCTTGGTCGGTTTCCGTTCCACCGGGGGCACCGGTTTCGCCGGCTGTACGCCCAGTTCCGGGTGGGCGTACTGAAGGACCGGCTTGCGGGTGTCGTCCAGCTCCGTGTCCTGATCCCGGCCGGCCCCGCCATTGATCGAGTACAGCTGCGACACCGGGTACGTCGGGTTGCCCGGGTTCTGTAGCATGCGGCGCTGAATTTTCGGCTGCTCGGCCATCGGGTCGATCTCGGGCTTGAAGTTGGCCCGGCTCATGATCTGCGGGTAGTGCTTGCGCCGCTCGTCGTCGTTGATCTTGCGCAGATACTCCACCAACCGTGCGTTCGACGGGGGGCGTGAGTTGTCGGCCCGGGAAAACGGTCCAATGTTGCCCGATACTCGTGCTACCTCCGGAATAACCCCAGGCACCGAGCCCGGATGCAGATTGTCCTCGACGCTGAATGGTCCGAATCCTTTGAAGCTCGTTTCGCTGGGCTGAAAATTGTCGGCCTTTGTGAACGGTCCGATGCTGCGCTGTTGCTGGGCACTCGATGGGCCTCCGGACGAAGGTCCTCGGACGGATGGTTTGGCAAATATTAGCTGCCCGTAGATGTCGCCCCCGTTCTCGAGCTTCGTCGGGACGTGGCCCTTCTCGTACGGCACCAGTTCCCCGTTGATGACGCGTGCGTTACGCCACACTTGCCGCTTGTCCGATTCGTCGTCCGGCACGCGTATTCCGTGCACGACCGGGATTCCGTCGGCCCCGATCTCCTGCAGCGAGCGGCCCCGTTTGGCCGTCTTCGGTCCCGCACCGTCCTTCATGTAGACCGGATCGGAGCTGATCACGACCGGGGGTGGTACACGGCTCTCCTGGACGGCTCCGTCGGCCACCTTGATCCGGACCGGGCGCCGATCGTTCTTCATCGTTCCGTCCTGTTCGTCCGTGTGCCGAGCTGGGCGCTCGACACGGTTCACGTGCTCCAGGAAAGCGTTCACAATGTCCACCGAGTGTGGGGCTGAATCGGCCGCCGAAAGCCGATAGTTGCCGGCGAGCCGCGTCTCCGGAGTCTTGGGTGCGGCAGGGGAGCCGGCCGGCGTAGTGCCAGCCGGTGCCAGTCCCGGTCCCGGAAGCTCCATGCCGGTGCGCTTCTTGACGATGATCTGCACCATGCGCCCATTGTTGGACCGCACGCTCAGCTTCTGCACGGTGTCCGGATTGAGGCTCCGGGAGACCTTCAGCTCGGTCCGGGTGTACGCCGGGCGCACTTTCGCGCCCACCTCCGTACGATTCCGGTCCACCGGTGCCGATGGCCCGGCGGCAGTGCTGTTGGTGCCGGGGGTGGTGCTGGGGGTGGTACCGTTCCGCACCGCTGGGTTCAGCCGGGTGAAACTGACTGTCCCTACGCCGTTCGGCTTTTCACTGGCGGCCGACGCAAGAAACGCGCCAAGGGTGACGACGGCGACGACGATCGCGAAGGTGCGGGTTGCCTGCCGGGAAGGGAAGGGGGGAAAAGCGAGAAACACATCAGGCACATGGTCCGCTGGGTATGTAAGGTGGTGCGTTCACTGCAACAGAAACATACGGCAGGAATTCCAAATGGAGGCCAAACTTCATGTGCATTTTTAATCGAAAACACCGAAATGTTTCACCGTAAATGACGTACAACGTGTGATCAGCGAGTTGAGCAAAGCATAACGGGATGCTAGGGGCTAGGATTTGTGATTTTCTCATCGTTTAGCAATGGAGAACGGAAAAACCGATTAAATTGCTTGAAATGGCTACCCATTTCGGAAGAGTCCAATAAAAGATGAGAATTAAATGTTTAAAAAATTAAACCACGTCATATACGTCAATAATTACAAGTCAAAATACTAATTAGTGTTGGCGTTACGGGTTCCTTTTGTAAACAGTTAAAAGTGAATTCTTCATTTTTCATAACGCCAGAAATTGTTCGACTTTCATTAAATTTTGAGTTCAGATTTACATTTCTGCTTTCAAAACGATTGAAAATGGTGCCTTCGCTGAGCAAGTTCTATCGAAAACAAGAGTTTATAAGTGGTACAAAATATTCAATGCATAAGATTCAAGATCGTAACGCATAACGTGTAACACAACAAAACTGTAGATGATCGGGACGCCAAGATGTCAAAGCAAGTCAAAAATCAAGGTCTTGTTGACAGTTTTCTTTGATTATCTTACTGTGGTGCATTATGAATTATTTCCAGTTATTAGCAAAATCCCGTTAATTTTTGGTCACAGTAGTACAATGGAAGTATATCTCCGTTGGTGTAAAGAAATGGCCCAGCCTACTGCGAGTTGCCTACTGCTTCTTTGATTCATTCAAAAAGGAGACCATTCACCATCGGCATGCGTTTGAAAAGATTCACCGAGTACAAGATTGATTTATTTTGCTTTTGCCCCTGTTGTGAATGTTCAATTCCCATAAAAGCCCATTCTAAGGCCCGCTAATTGAAATGCGCTTCAGGGTCGATTTATGTGCCTTCCGAAACCGATGGCTCATTTTCTAGCCATTGCCAATTATTTCCTACAACCACCGAACCCCCAAGTGGCACCAGCCAATTTCATTCACAAAACCACGGCGAACAAAATTAAACGCCGCTTTTCCCAGGCTGGCAGCGTAATTTAATGTCTCACTTCGCCTGCCCGGTGAAATGCTTTCTACCGCGCGCCTCTATAATCACCAGCACGAAAAACGCCAAGAAAAACACGAAACCAAAATACCGAAGATCAACAACGGCTAACACAGGCACACCAAATAATCCACTAATCAGCCGCGCCGAGCGAGCTTTTGCAATGCCCCGGCCACTGATAGGCCCTTGGGAGCGATGATACTTCACTCGAGAAAGTTTTCTTTCGCCGGCAAAGGCGAAGAAGACGAAGCAGAAGGCGAAGCAAAATTACGGTCACCGACCACGATCGCGATCGCGAACATCTTGCGCGTGGCATTTACGCAATCGATCCGCGCGCATTTCACTCGATCGCCCGATGCTCCCGTACGACACTTAACCGACGGGGCCTTGATCGATAAGGGAATTGGAAGGACCCATCTTTCGCCAGGATCACGCCCCTTTTGCCGATCGTGCAATCGATCGCCGGCCAGTTTTTCTCGGCCCGCTCTACGACAACTTCACAACTTACCATTGCTACTGCTGTTGCTGCTGCTGCTGCGGTCGAAATGAAGAATGGGAGTGTTTCCCTTCAAACCGAAACCGAAAGCGATCCTCCGGGGGATCGCGGTCGCACCGCCGAAGATTAATAGCCTTCCGGTACGGGTGCTGGTGCTGCCGGTGCGCTTTCCGGCCGGCCGGCTGCCGGCTGGTGGCTCCGGACGTCTTTTGGGAAATCGCAGAAACTGCTTGACACCCGGCGTGTGCGTGCGTGCGGGCTGCGTGTGTGGCTTCAAGCTCTGATTGTTTGATAAAACAGCGAGATTGATTGTTTCCTCTCGGCCCTGTCACCGTCCGGGCCAACGTGTGGCCTGTGGTCGGTTTTTCACGATGAAATCTCGTTTTCCTTTTTTCTGCTCCGGCGCCTCAGCTCCAGATTTCGACGACGACGACGACGACGACGACGGAACGGCTCTCGAGCCTTTTGACAACCGCTCCGCACCGCCCCCTGCGGCCCGCGGGGGGGTGGTTACCGTTGGTGATTATCGCGTACCGGGCGGGCTTTTCACCGGCGCTTTTCCTCGGCGCTTTTCGTCGTGTGCCGCCTGCTCGGGTGGCGATGTACGATCGATTTCTAATTCATCAAAATCTGCGCCAAACACACACAGGCGCGCACGTACCGGGGGGGGGTGCACAGGCTGGGATAGAAATCGTTTAGGAAATTGGATCTCTCCGGTCGAACGGGCGAACGGTCATCGTTGCAGGAAAACAAACAACATGCTCATGGTATATTGCTACTGCTGGCTGCCTCTGCTGCACTCGATATGGAACGAAAGGGGAGAGAGAGAGAGAGAACGAAATGGAATGCCTGTGAGTGGGAGCGGGAAAACGCAGGCACTTGCAGCATGCACCGCAACCACTGCGTCACATACGATCCCCCAATTGTTATCGACTCCGACCCCCGAGCCTAACGACGCGCGCTGAGCTTTCGCGATCCTTCGCGATCGGCTACATTCCTTCCCTGCGCGAAACAGCGGATCCACGTAGTGGAGAAGAGCGAGAGAGAGAGAGAGAGAGAGGGAGCGAGAGAGTGATCTAAAGCAGTGCCGGCCGGTTTCGCAACCCTTCGCGCGTCGGCCTAAAATTTCACTTTTATTTGGAAAGTCTCGCCTTGAATTCATTTATTTATCTCTCGCTTCGCTTTTCCACCGCCACCACCGTGGTGGCTGCCTTTCTGTCTCTTTCTTTCGCGCTTCGGTTTTGCGCCTTCGAGCGCATTCCAGCGCCATGAGTGTGCCGGGGCCGCGACCGCAGCGATCTCCCCGCGTGGAGCCGGCATTTCTCCATTACTATCACCAGTCGTCGCTGCCGCCGTCGATGGCAATGTAATACGTTGCCACTCAACTGTTACGTTATGTGGTTATCCCCCCCACCCCCCACTGCACCTCTCCCCGGCGGGTTTTCTTGCGCCGTGGTGGCCCCACATTGCGCGCCGTGAAAGTGATGAACCTGACGCGCGAGCAGCGGCATCACTTATGCCACACCACGTGGCCGTGCTCGGGTTTCTTATAAGATTTTTATCGCGCTCTCTTTCTATCTCTCTGTCTCTTTCTCACACTCCTTATAAGGTGATCGCGTAGACGGTGACCCATAATGGGGAGGCGATAGGGTTACTGCGCGGCCCGGCCACGGGTGTTATGTTACCGTACAGGAGGAGTGATCAGCGATCGGGTACACCCGGAGCTGGAGGATCACTTACTTTCGCATTTCCGCCGAGACCACTCGCTCCGATAAGCTATCGGAGCCGTCGGGCCCGGCGAAAGAGGTTTCCGCAGAAAAGAAACGCTTCGAAATCAAAAGACTTGGGGCCGACAAAAGTTAAGCGACGAACCTCGGCGTGAGTGGCGCGCGTTGGTGTTTTAATTTTTATACATTAATGCAAAATATCGCTGAATAAGGTTTTTTTTTGTCTGCTTCGCGGGAAGCATTCGGCTTCGGTTTGCAACCTTGGCCGCAGGAGATCTTTCGTCGGGCCGGCAAACGGATGGTGCTCCCGTTTTCGGTGAGGATCGTTTGCTGCGTTGAACGGAAACGTATCGCAAACACCATCGAACTGGGGCCAACAGATGCCATTTCCGTAATGGCTGTGATCGCCTGTCCGTCGGTTCCGGGTTTGGGTTGTGCCCTTTTTTAACTGTGGCTCCGCTCGCCTTCACCCGAATCACGCCCGGCGCTTTCTGAGCAGCACTCGATCGATGTGCCGTGTGTTGAAAGCGTGGCCGCTGCCACCGTTTGGCCGTGCTCTTTGAGCGCGACATCATGCGCTGCACCTTAAAAGCACCAATCCCAGCCCCAATGGCCGTTGTGACCGCCATTGGAACGGGCGCGCCCGCACACCCGATCGCACCGTTCGCTTTCGCTTCCCACAATCGCATGCATAACCCACGGGCACACACTCAAGCTCACAAACACACAGGCTCGGGACAGTCAATGCGATTGCCGATGCTGTAATTATTCACTTCATTCGATGGTCTTTCGATTGGTCAACGCTGAAGCCGCCGGTCCCCGGCTTCTGGGTGGAGATTTTCACTTTCGCTCGCAACGGAACGCAACGCAACGCCAGACAGTGCCAGACGGAACGTCCTCTAATGCCCCCCGCGGATCGCACCACGAAACCCGGGCTGTAACTCCCGGGGGAACACCCCGACGGCTAATGAGCCGTTTTTCTCGTGTTTAAACCACTTTAATGGCATTCCCACAGGGCATTCCAAGGTGCGGCAGCGGTTTTAACAGAGGCCACGCGGAACGGAGCACTGCATCAGACATACTTTATCTACGGCCACTGCGGAGCGCCTTTCTCGTGGGTTCTGGGTGGTTCTGGTTGCGTGGTCTGGTTCCGCTGGTTCCGCTGCTGCTCTCGGGTTCGGTGGGGGGTTGCTCCGCACAGTAATAGGTGTAAAGTATTTTTCACTGGTACAAAAATAACACTATTCGGGGTGGGTGGTTCGCTGGATTCGCTGAATTCGCTTCAGCTGCTGCCGGACTGTTGTGGTTGTTTTCCTGCGTCAAACTCTCTCTCGCTCCTTTTCGCACTCCGTTCAAAGGAAATTCAATGTCCCGGGCGAGGGACACACTGTAACTTTAACGGTCTCCAACTCGAAGACGTGCGTCACGGCGGGCGATCGGATTGAAACTGTGGCGTCGACCGTGGGCCGTCGAGCCGGCCAACCAACGGAACGAGCCTTTCCAGGCTCACCAGAGGAGGGGGGTTTGGAGTTTTTGGTGATCGTTTTTTACGCTCCGTCGGCTTGGAGTCTCTCGGTTGCACTCAGGGGAATGGGGAAAATTAAAAGGGTCTCCCCACAACGGCCACCCCGGTCAGGCTGGAGGAGTAAGTGTGCGAGCGCAAATTAATAACACGTAACAAGGATGGATGGCGGACGCGTAAAAAGTGCATTTCTACAATGGCACACCGGCGCGAGCGAGAGAGAGAGAGGGGGAGCGGGCGACTGTGGATGCGGATCGTATATCTGCGGAACCGAAACGTAAGATGAGACCGGCGCAAGAGAGAGAACCGCTTTTCCCACCTAAAAACGGGCGTCTTCGTGCGCGACTTCCTTCGGTGCTCGTGGTGATCGCGGCGATCGTGAAAAAACGGCACGCTCCCCGAGCTGCCCGAGAGGAAAGGGAAGCTGCGATCACCGCTCTGCGTGTGTGTTGGTGCGCCGGGGTGCACGGGGAGAAAGCGCCCGGCGTGGAAGCGAAGCGAAAGAAAGTTAAGGCGCTACGACGACGACGACGTTCCGATGGGATGGGTTGCTGGCCGTCGAAAGTGAAGCGTGTAGCGTGCGGTGCGCTGTGACGTGTGCCACCGCACACCCCGCACTCCCCGGGCGGGACCGGACACAAGCGTTGACGAGGCGGACCGATCGTGTCTCGATTGCCGATTTCGATGCCGATCCGATCGGCGATGGCGCAAGATGCGAACGCGCCTGCCTGCGCCTGCCGAAACACCTGATCACCAATTATGCAACTCACCTGCCTCGGGTTGTCATCGGCGGCCGTGCGTCTTCCGGTTGCGCGTACCGGAAACGGTGCACTCGTTTGCATACGGACTAATGGTATCATTTGCGGCGTGAAATGTTTACCCCGTGCCCGCCCAAAACACTCCGTCCGTGGCCGGTTCCCATCATAATGATGATGATGATGATGATACTCGGCGGTGTGGCTACCGGAACGGAAGGGTCTCCCCCGGGGCTCCTTATCCACTGCAACGAATCGGGCTCGATTGGGTGTTTGAAGACCCTTTTCACACCTTATTCGACACGCCGGGGAATCCGAAACGATATAATTAGGCGCGTGGTTGGGCTCGTTAAAAAGATGATACGTTTGCCCACCGGGCGTAAGATTTCTTCCGAGAGTCCAGTTGGGTATCGGTTTGGGTACGGCGGAAAACAAATGGATCTCTTTCCGGGGGTCATTTTGCGATTAGCAGCGGCCCTGTCCGAACATCGCACGCATTAAGTCGTGGGACTAACGATTTAAATGATATCATTTTAATCAGATCCACCGTCCGAAACCACCGAAAGCATTCAAACGATAGCTGCCAAAACATTCGACCATTCGGATTTTCGGTCGAATTTGTTCGTTAGCAGCAGCAGAATGGAAAGTGACACCACTTTTACCCTCTGATTAACGGTCGGCTCAAGCTCAAATTTGTGATGCTGATTTGTTGTTGGGTTTCCGATGCCGACAAGAAAGGACCATTTGCCAATGCCTGGGGTACTCTGTTCCGTCGATAAGCCACCGCCTGCCGTGGTTGATGGTTTGCTAATTTGCAATGCAGCGCAAACGATGTTAAACATTGTATGTTTTCGTAATGTAAATGAGCCGGAAAATAGCAACAAAGCGGACTTTCGGCAGTCGTGAAGTGAAGATGTGATAAGCGCTTGGGGGTATCGAAAAGCTGCAATAAGATAATTGTGTTGCACGGTAATTTGTATAGGATATTTATAAAGGGTTATTTTCTAGTTTAAAAAAAGGCCTTAAAAAATACAACAACAAAAATGAAATGTTCATAAGTTTCTAGTTTGCCATTATACGTAAAACACAATATCCTTCAGATGGACCCCCTCGAGACCTATGGCAACAGCTGATTCTGATAAGATAACTTTCAAATTTTTTTTGCCCCAACCGCGGCCATAGCTTGGGGAATGATGTTTTTAAATGATCCAAAGTTGCAGGCTTGTAAGCACGATAAACACGATCTTTTGCGTAGCCTCACAGGAAAAAGTACAACGGTCTGAAATCCAATGATCTTGGTGGCCAATTTACATCACCAAAACGCGCCAAATTATACGCCCATCAAAGTTCTCGCGCAGTAGATCGAAATGGGCACGTGTTGTGTGGTTCTTTGCCCCGCCTTACTGAAACCGCTTGTCCATATCTTCAATTGTAGGTCAAAAACAATTTGTTATCATCTGACGGAATCACTCCGAATTGATGGTAGTAGTTCTCCCTTCGTCGTTTTCGAAAAAAAGTTCTTTCACGCCGCCACCTCATAATACGCACCATACAGTTAGCTTTTCTGGATATCAATCTCTTCAAAATGCAGCGATTTTTCTTGTTTACGTAGTCGCCAAGTGGAAAATGTGCCTCGTGGCCTAAGAAAATTTTACAGGAAAAATTAGCATTTTACCCGCTTCTGTAGTAAGTTTTGAAAAATTTAACACGCTGTTCTGCTGCTAAACGATTAATTTTTTTTAAATGGAAGATGTCGCGAATAAAATGTTTATTCCGAGATCCATCCACTTGTGGGCTCCATGCCGTTCTGTGGTGTATTGGGGCTGCCACTAATTGTGTTGTCTATGCTATCATTCCGAAACAATAGCCGTAGCTAACTTAATGATAATCTAGCGTGTTTACAACACATGAACGAGCTCGCCGCGCGTGCAAACTGCACTCTAAAGTCTGGGCTATCCTTATTGTAGCCCAGGTGCGTTGTCGGAGATGCGTTGGCGCTCCTTCATCACGATAGCACCATGTTGGCCGAGGTCAAAGTTTATGAGCCACCTGAAGTGAGATGGCGAATTTCTACATTTCATTTTTACCATCCTTCTTTGACGTTGCCATAGAAACCGTTAAAGTCAGTCAGGAAACCGTAGACATACATCCCCGAAATAGAAATTCGCTTCGTCTGCCTTCAAACCAACCAAAAAACGTTACAGTAAGCTACAGAGTTTAATATTATCTCTATTGCAGGCCAACACTCGGACTCGGAGGATATAATTACCGCATAAGAAAGGATCTGAGTACTGGAACCAAAGTCCGACACTGGGGAGCGTTGAAGACTCTCTCGACTGACAGCAAATCAATGCATAAATCCAACGTCGGTAACTCGCGATCGTGCCGCCTCTGCCACGTAATTGAAGATCCGATCGCGGTTGATTGCAAGCAAACACCCGACCCGGAGCCGGAGCCCCGGGGACTTTAGCCCGCTGGTCCCACATGTCAATATTTATCTTGCATCTTGGCCAGCGAAACAAAGCGCACGGTCGCTCACGTAAGACCCGCTCGCCTCCCTTTGGCGGCCAAAAACAACAGCGGAAAAAACGTCCATAAATTTCACCAACCATCCATCGCCTTTTATTGGAAAAAGATGCACCGACCGCAGTGATGCAGTGCCGCCGCCGCCGCCGTTGCACTTTGCCCACTTTCGCCCACGGCGCGCGAGGTGTTTTGTCTTCGGCTCCGGGGGGTTGGTGGTTCCGCCGGTCAAGTGTCCTGGTCGCAGGTGCGCTCCAGCTCGCCGCAGTCGCCGTCCCGGATGATGCGCAAGATTTGGTCCAGCCCGAGCCGGCGGGCCCACTCCGGGGTGGTGGTTCTGAGGACGAGCACGGTAACGGGTGGTGAGTCAACAGTCGGCCACAGTGAAAGCCGCATCCTCGTCACAGTGTGTGTGGGTAGTAAGAAAGCAAACCCATCGTCAGCCCACACACGGCGGGCGGCAGGATTACGGTTCCCGGGTTTGGGCCACTTTCCAACGGCCGCCGTGTCGCCGACCGGAGCCGGAAAAACCGGCCACCCCGACACTTACTCGCGCGTGAGTTTCCACAGCATCTGGTGGAGTTTTGACGGGTCGAGGCCCGGGTCGACGTGCGGCCGGTGGACGAGCTGGCAGAGGAGCTTCCAGTCGCAGCGCTCCAGTCGGTTCGATTCGTCGCCTCCGTCTCCGTCCGCGTCACGTTCGAGAGCCCTCAGCTTCTGGAGCAGCCGGGCCGCCGTGGCCGGATCAGGTCCGCTCGGATCGAGGCTTCGCTGGCGAACTCCACCGGATCCCTGTAGTCCCGCTCCGCTGATCGGTGTTGCGGGGGTCTGTAGCGGCATCAGCGGAGGTCTGCTGGAAACACAGGGTGTGGCACAGAACAGGGTGTAAGTCGATCGATCGAAAGCGATCAGAAAAGTAGGGTTAGCGTTTTTCACCGCATGGCGCAAGGTAAATAAACAACAACGCGGCATCTGACGTTTGACAGCTGACAACCAATGCAGTCAGTCGCATTGTAAATCGCAGCAACACATCATCGTTTTGAGTTAGAATAACATAAAAATTAAGTGAAAATACAACAGTTAGCCGGGTCGCATTAATGACGTCACCAGTCGCCTCATCGGGCCGGTGCTGGGGCCACGACGTTTAAAAGGCCGGAGCGGCCATCCGACGTGGCTCTGACGTGGGCGATCGCGTGGCTCAAGCGGCCCTTTTCCACGAAGCTGACCATCGAGTGGCCAGTTCACGTGGTTCATTCATCTTTCATAACTGATGTAACATGCCAACGGCCAGCACTCGAGAGAGAGAAAGAGAGAGAGAGAGAGAGCGCGCCACTTTCAAAGGCCCCCCAGCGAAGGAAGCGCTCGCTGGAAACACGTTTTCACTTTCAACGGACAAACCCGCGAGGCAGAGGGGAGACTTCAGGCCCCCCCCCTTGCGGGTGCATTGTTTCGAGGCAATTTTCACCTTTTGGCGGTGGCCGCCCGGATGTGGCGGATCGGCGGCTCATTACCTCGCGAACCAGGGTACTTACAGCGTGGCGTTCGGGTTGATGTAGACGACCTGGGGCGTGAGGGCGGAGATGAGCAGACCGATCGGGATGGCCGCCCCCAGCACGTGAAAGATCTTCTTCCACGGCGACACGCTGCAAGAAGAGAGCCGCGGTGGCGTCATAAGTGGATGTGGCAGTTCCGGTGATCGTCGGACTCTCCTTTACCTCTTACGGTGTGGCTCGTCCTTGCCGAGTAGCTCCTTGTGGACACCACCGGTCGTTGTCGTTTCCGAGCTGCCGTTGCCGATGCCGGCCGCGTCGCTACTAAACGTCCCACCCTCGAGCGTGGCCGGCGATTGGTTCCGGTACGGATCGAACGGGTACGGGTGACGGTGGCCAAAGCCGGAGTGCTCCTCCGATGACGGGGCATGGCCAGCCGTCGCTACTGGTGCCTCCACCACCACCTGCTCCTCCTCCTCGGGGATCCACTTCCATTTGCCCTTCGGGGCCGGAAACAGTGCGACGGTGCTCTCCTGCGGAAACTTCACGACCTGGTGCGACCTGACGGGTGAATCGTGCTGCACCCAAACGGGGTGGTGTCCGGTAGGTTTTTCGTACTCTCGCCCAACCGCACTCAGACCGTTACCGGACGGATACCAACGGGACTCGGTCGGGGTCGCGGCCGGAAACAGAGCATCGACGGCTGACGGCGGGTACGCTGGCCCCTGGATCGGGAGCATCGGGGAGGAGCTGTCGTCCCCGTACGGGAGGCCGACCTCGGGTGAAGGGACGAACGGTGCCTCGGAGCTGGCGGCGACGGCAGCGGGAAGAGCGGAGCGAAATTAGCGATCTGCGAGCCGATCCGATGGCGGCCACCTACCTTTGCTCGGGACCGTACGAGGCGTTCCGGCGTGGCTGCGTCGCGCTGGCGTACAGCTGGCGTTTCCGGTAGCCCGAGATCTGCTGCTGGCGTCCCTTAAGCCGCTCGCCGATCGACGGTGGCTTCGGTGGCAGCACATGGCCGTTCCTGTAACCGACGGACCGAAGGGGATTCCGGTTTGAGGGAAGGCACCATTCAAATCAACATTCCACCGCAAGGAGCGCAGGGTGCGTGCGGTGGTGGCGGCGGCGACGGCGTCTGTCGCGCGGATTCCTGCACGAAGATGCGAAAGCCACTCTCCGGTGGGGCGCCCGCGGCGGCTCCATTCCCGGAATGGAGCCCCAATTAACGGCCCCGACGGATTCGCCATTAAGCGAGGCAGAGTGAGAGAGAGAGAGAGAGAGCGGGCGAGGGGCCAGCAGCAAATTGTTACGAAAAATGTTTTTAGTTTCATTTAGTTTCACTCCCTCTGACGGCGGCCACACATACACGCGTGAGGGTACTTACTGGGCCGCGGTGGCCACTCTTCGTTGCCGCTGAGATAAGAGTGAAAGTGTATCACTTTCTTCCAAGAGCACTCTCTCTCCTTCCCTCTATAACTCTGTCTCTTTCTCTTCTCGCTTTTTTCTCGGTGTAGAAGAAAGGCCGGCCGGACGGCGGAAAAGCGCGCAACGCAATCGAGATCGCCGGAGGCCGGAGAGGATGTACGCAATCCATTTAGCACCGCGCCCCTGGGGCAGCGCCTGCGGTCGGGGCAGGCGATGCGGGATGTCCGCTGGCGGCGGTGGTTTGCGCCGCGGACCAGGCCGGATTGTAGCGGATTTTTTTCCGGGGTCCACTTTAGCACGACCGCAAGATGCCGCAATAATGGAGGCCGCGAAAGACGGCACGACGAGGAAGATGCACGATGCGCTATGACGTAGTTTGGGACCTTAATGCGCGGCTCAATCTAATTTGGCCACACCGTCAAGCCGCACCCCGCGCAAGTTATTGGCCCTGTTACGCAGGCACCGGAAACCGGTAACAATCAGTGGGTCAATAAGCAGTGGCGTCCCCAGCAGCATTGGCAATGGATGATAATTAGTGCATCGAAAAATGTGATAAGAATAACTCACTAACTCACCGCATCGAAGTCTGCGGACTTTGACTTTTAAACGTATCGAGATTTTATCTACCAGAACTAACAGAGCCATCCACCTAATTTTGGCCTTCAAAAGTTTGGAGCACTGTCAGTGCTCGAGCTCGGGCACCTTTCGGCTAGGAACCGATAAATTGGTACAAAGTACAGACGAAACGGACGAACCGCCACCTCAGAAACTAAACTTGACTAAATACTTCAATGGCTGAAACGTCTTTCCAGAATATTTAAAGCGAATACTTAGCCAGTAAAGGGTGTGTGAGAGACACAGCACAAGGCAATTACGTTAGACGTTAGGCGCAATAAGTATGATTAGAGAGTAAAAAGTACACCTTCCAACTCATTCTTCAAATTACTTCATGGATAGAACAAAATATCGATTGTGGCACGTAGCGCCAACCTGTTGTCGTCTAAAGTTTTCAGCTTTCGCCGAAGAACCAATCAGCCAACAATTGTCGGTAGCGGACGCCATCGACGCTTACTTTTCCTTCTTTAATTTCGAAGAAAATGGGCCGATAATGGGCAGAAAAATGGTCCAAAAAAACGAATATTTTGCTTATTAACATAACCACCGAAGTGTAAATGAGGTTAAATGAAATGAGCATTCATAAATTTTCTGCAGTTTTTACTAAATGTTTCCAGCTTCCAGAATAAATGTTAACGTCTTAAAAGTGAAGAAACCAGCATAAAAACTGCCTAGCGGTCCTGCTCTTCAATAGGGCATGTTCTCTTTGGTCCGCCATTCTCATGACATGACCAGCCCACCGTGTCCTGGCGGAGCGGTTGCGCTGTACGACAGTCACTCCGCAGCTGCGCCTGTGAGTACTGAAACTATGATGATAAGGTCTATATAAAGGTCGAGGGTACGAGGTACAATCCCGGGCGATGTTAAGTCGAATCCCAAGAAAAAGAAAAACATTCAATCTCAGTTCAGTGAACCCAAACACACGGTTTCTGCTTCACCACTTATTGGGCCACGTTTTGGGAAAAGTCTCGGCCCCGACATTTCCCATTCGCCGGCCCGTCGTTGTTGTTTGCCGCCTAATCTCGCTCGCTCGCGCTGCTCGTGCGCCTCGAGTGCCTCCTCTCGTTAAAGCATCCGATTGAGTAACGACTGCGACGAGCATTGCGTGGCGTGGTAGTGGTGTAAAAATTGCCTTTCGACCATTTTCGATTAAAGTGAACGAATCGTGGCGAAAGCCCAATTGAACGTGATTTGCATACGTACGCGGCCCGGAAAGATGCACTCGGCGCTACGGAGGCGGCGACGGTCGGCGTAACAGGTCGTCCCGGCGCCACTTCCGACGCCCTTGATGCCGGTGATGCTGAGTCACGCTGGCCGACCGTTGCCGTGTTGCTGGAATGTTGTTGCTGCTGCTGCGGCGGCCTGTGGTTGCTGGGAAACGTGGTGAAATTGTGAGCCGCTTCTTGGCCCGCGTTGCCATGGTGCAGTGCACTCTGCCGCTGCTGCTGCGATGGTGGCCCTGGCGGAGGGTCATTTACATCGCGTTCGTTAACCGTCCCCGGAAGTGCCGTGGAGGCCAGTGCCGAAGCCGTGACCAGCGGGGCCGTCGTCGCGTTCGGTTGTGGCGCTTCGGCGCTCGGACCCTCGTTGACGTCTTCGTGCACCTCGATCGTCCTTGCACCGGGCGGCACCAGCACGACGAGCAGCAGCAGCAGACTCAAGGCTGTCCCTTTGACCGCGATCATTCTCGAACCCGTGAACCGTGTTCCTTTCTGCTGCTTCTTGGGGCTCACGAGGGCTTAAACCATTTCACAGACGAAAACAAACACAGCACAACTCGACCGAATGCAAATGTCCTGCGCACTGCGTCACTGTCACCGGGCGTTTAAGAGTATGGCCGGGCCCGGCACGGGATTTTATTACTCTTGCGCGCCATCCGGAGGACACCCTCCGTTAGGCAAAAACAGTAGCCAGCTGCGCGTAATCCGCCAGGCAACGGCTTATGTGAGGCGCCGCCCGATGGGCTCGCCGATTGTGTCCCGTGTGCCATTGTTTACCTGTGGGGCGGAATTGCATCATTGTTCGGGCCGTTCAGGGAGCTGATTCGGGGTTAACAAATGCAGCGGCATTGAAGTTATGATTTAAATGTAACATCTGCGCCATCTGACAGCATGCTCCAGTTCACGCAGTTCCTGCTGAAAGTCCGTCCGATGCACGAGGTAGAAATGGAAACAATCGCCCCAAGGAGTGCGTTAATTGATCGAAAACGAGTGCTCCTTCGCATAGCTTCACACTTCGCTAGTGGTGCGTTCCGTCCGCCGCGCCCTAAATCAGTGGCCACTCGACTCATCGACCGCCCATCGATCGACGAGTAGGTGTCAGTTGCCCGTCAAAATGGCGGAAAGTGACCGAGGGGAGGCCATTACAACGACCGCCACGCCGGTGAAGTAATTAGCCACCGAGACCGAGCGTGGCCAGGCTGCCGGTGTCGAGGTTTGTTGACTTTTAACCGTGGACGCGTGGCTCGCCCCGGAGTTTCCGGTCCGGGTGGCCACGGCCGTACCACATTTCTCACGCATATTTCTCCCGATAATTATCTTCCCCAAAAAGGCGGTGGGGGTCACCAACGCCGCAGGACCGGCCATGGGGAATTGTTTCGTAATAGCTAATCGGGCCGGGTGGCCGATCACACGTGGCGTGTGGGCTGTCGTGACACACGCGCATCGGTGGTTCCCGGGGGCGTCCATTAAACCACCGCCCCACCCCTCATCAGTGACCCCCCCGGGGGGTGACACTTCGGCCGGGGGTTGTAAAAGTGGCAACACGCGTCCATTTTCCGGTTCTATTGATTGGCTTTCTTCGGCTGGATGCGACGCGTCGCCGATGATCTGGCCGTCGAGTGAAAGTGGCGAGGAATGCTTTTCTTACGTTTTTTCCTCTTCATTTTCGGCCGTTTCTGTTCGTTTTCATGTTTAATGTCTTTTGTTTCTGTTTTCTTCTGCTTCGTCTTCTTTTATGATTGTTTATTGGCCGGCCCCGCGAGGTGTTCGATAAGCGTTCGATCGATTGCTGATACTTACAGCATCTGCCCGCGGGCCTCTAGTGTGACCCTTCCCACCGACGGTATGATTTATTTGTATTGCATTTTTAACACATCCCGCTCCTCACAGCAGGGTTACGACGGAAACGCCGTGTCGCCGTTGTGTCTCGTCGGAAACAACGGTGCCGGTGTAATATTACGGACAAGCAGTATATGATGTCACGTGGGTCCTGCGCCTTCACAGCGATTTCTACTCATAAAGCAGGCTTGATCGGACTTCAAAGTGAATGATTGGGAGAAATTAATACTCTGGTTGCGTGCGAAAAAGATTCACCACTACCAGGAATTCCTCCTAAGGCTCAACAAAAGGAACATTCGAAGAAGATAAAACTACATGCAAAGACCGCCAAAGGGCACGATATCGAGCGTTGTTCCGAGTTCGTTTTGCCTCGTTTGGGTGAAAACTCAACATAGTTGTACCTGTCCGTTCTGACAATTCGGCTCCGCATCGATCACGCACCAACGCGCCCAACCAACGACTCACTTTCGCAGAAAACATACTTCGTACATCGATCGCACGCGCGCGTTTGCACGAACCTCACCAAGCAGTCACTATTTGTTATTTTTTTTAAATGTTTTCCCCATCGGGAATACTCCTGTTAGTGCCCTCTGGTTGGTCTCTGTAGTCTGCGATTGTTTACCGCTCTTTAATGATAATATTATAATTGTTGTAACAATGACTATAAACCCATCAAGTATATTAAGGTATTATAAGTGTAACTATAAACCACGCGACATTCACTGGTCGGCTACAGCTTCGCCAGCCATGGCTTTAGCTGCCCACCGATGCTCCTCTCTCCACTGCATCGTTATGGCCCCGCAGGTTCGGGCGAAGAGCTCCCAGCTCTTCGCGCTTCGCAGTATCTCGCCAAGATTGTCCGTCTTCGTTTTCTTACGAGCCAGAGAGAGGTAGTTTGCCTGTTGAACTTCTCGGCAGCATCCCTGGCCGTTTCCACGATTTCGGCCCTATTTGTTGTGCCCACCAGAGCATTGTAACGACGGCCGTGTTGATTACTTAAAGTTAACGTAAAAGTAAGTCTTTACACCGAAAAATTTAACAGAAAAAGGGATATCAACGTTTTCAGTTGAGTTTTGAACGCGCGGTAAGCGTCCCGAGGTGAAACGCTTCAAAGCGTGTCTTGATCGCTCGTGCTGTGACATGCTGTGAGCTGCTGTCAAGCGTGTATCCAATTGCCTACATTCAGGGGCTAAAATTATTGTTCGAAGAGCAAAACTCGGCTAGGTTGTTGCAGCAATCAAGGGGCGCATTTTGCCACTCGACATTGTTTTTCATCAAATCGCAACCTCTCAAATCGCAACCACAACGTTCAAATTTCCTAATCAATTTCCTGCTGAGAAATTCAACTCTCCAAACGAACTTTATTTTATTTCTCTCCTAAGCTTTTCTTCCTCTTGTCCAAGCTTTTCATTGTAAATTGATTGCACTTCTTCTCAACAGAGGGCTATTTTCAAATTCAAATTCGAACAACGAGCATCTGACTGGTCTGATTTGGCTGAAAATTGGTGTGCAAACATGATTTCACAATTATTGGCGATAAATAAATAAAGTCGTGCAATAAAACGTTAAAGTGCAATAAACTGAACTTTGGGCGATATTTCATGCTTCATTAAGGACCAGCCGAAAGAAACTCTGTTTGTAGAAAGGATTACCGATTTGTTGGCATTGAACTATGTTTTCTGCGAAAGTGAGTCTCGTTGTTTGGGCGCGTTGGTGCGTGATCGATCCTGTCGCCTCGTTTCGAATCAGTTAGCACCGCACGCGCGCCTGAAGGGCCATCCGTCACGTGCCGCGGGAGTCATTACCCAGCCACCGCCGACATTAGCGGCACGGCGCACCGGAGCGACATTATGCGAATATCAGTGAAAGCATAGCTCCTTTCTTCACACTACTCAGAGGCTCTAGACCGAGCCCGGTAAGTGAATTGTTTAGTCAATATTATCACCATTCAAACCACCGTTCCATGACGGGCCCTTCAGCAGGGACCCCCCAATTGTTCACGCTCCGGAATCAAAAGTGAGAGCAAGTGCAATTGGCGAGACACTTCGTGATAAATTCATTAACCTTCGCGTGAAATGGCGCAACGGGACGGGAGGCTTGTGAAGCGTGAAAGGCTCACCGAACGACGGTTCTAGTTCCCCCGCTAGTGGGCCGCTGGGGCCCCTAATCCGACGGGCTTCTGTGGCCCGGCGCCGGAGGTCAACGAATGATCCCATTTCGGGGGCTCGCGCATTAGAGCCGCGGCACGCCGTGGTCCTTCCAGCCGGCGAAGGGTTTCGTTCTGTTTTCCACCGCGCGCTTTCACCTTTACGCCACGGTACGCCCTTCACGCGAACGCCTGTGGTTGGGCCGCCGGAGCGCTGGAGCGCCGGAGGGACTGAAAATGAGTTCTCCCCGCCGCGGTCCCCGCGCCGTGCCATGTCACGCCGCAGGCTCCGCGGTGGTAAGTGAGAGCTTTCTTATTTTCTTTTGATCTTCCGTTTTGTCATCATCCGCTCGGCGCGGCTCGGCGAGGTTCGAGCAAGTCATCGGCGCGCGCGCTCCGTCCCGTTCGGGCTTTTGCGATGCAATTTTCTTCGATCGTTCTCCCCGGCGCCAGGCTCTTCGGGTTGGGTGGGTTAAGTTGGCACAGACACACGCAGCAGGGCTGGGGCCCGGTTGTCGAATGGCGTCGTCGCCGTCGGCGTTCCTGTTGACAGCGTAGCCAGCCAGCCACGCTAGGGCGCAACTATATTAGTAGGCCAGCCCGTCCCCGAGCGTGTCAGTTGCCGCGGTGCGATGTGCCAGTATTGATTAGACCGTGGGCCAGGCCAGGCCACTTTGTCTCGCTCGTAGTTTCGCCCAGTTTAGTGTGTTTGTTGTGACAGAATCCCTCCAGAATTCCTCCAGCGATGGTCCCGGGTGCCGTCGGCGGTCCGGGCGTGTGGTGGGCCGTGGTGTGGTGTGTCTGGACACCCGGGTTCGGGCGGGCGTGGAGTGAAACGATCCACTTTACCAACTCGCCGCACTCGCTGGGAGCGTCGAGAAACTTCACGACCTACGAGATCGCAGTGCCAGGCTCGAAACCGATCACGATCATCGAAGCGAACGATCCACCGCCGGGTGATCGCCGGGTTGACCCGGTGCGTCCCAACCCGTCGCCAACCACCAGCTTCCGGACTAGCACGGGGATACGGGTCAGCAGGCCAGCAGCGAGCGGTGACAGCGAGCCTGGCGCAGGAACACGCAAAACGCTCTACTCGCCCGAGCTGCTGAACAAGTTCCTGAAGGAGTACTCGGAGAAGCTGCAGAATGCGGACTCGATCACACGGCAGCGGCTGAACGAGATCAGCCAGATCACCAGCAGCAGCGGCGAACCGAACCGTGACCAGGACGACCACCGACCAGTGGAGGAGGATTGGCCTCCGATGGCGGCCGACGACGGAGCGAAGCAGCAGGATGAGCTCATATTCGACGAGACTCACGAACGGAACGTGATGGCCGTGGGTGGCGCGGGGGTCAATAAGCGATGGTACCAGGAGCCCGCCTCAGGCGGAGGTTACACCCCGCACCACCATCAGCAGCACAAGAACCATCCGTGGAACGTGAAGGATGGCTGGGTGACTCTGGAGGCGGTGCCGTGGTCGGAGAGCAAGGTGTCCAAGTGGCAAGCCGCCACACCGGACGGACCCAAGAAACGTCCCGCGAAGGGTCCCCCGCCGTTGGCCCAGTACTGGGACGACAGTGAGGAAGCGACGCCGGATAAGTACCGACCGATCGCGGCCATCTACCCCTCCAGTTACCAGCCCGATGCGCCGTCCACGGACACGGAGGAGTTTGGTTATGGTGCGGGGGGTCAGTCCAACCGTGGACCCAATCCGACCGCCCCTCCCCCCACGGACTCACTGTACAACCGCCGCCGGCGTCCTACGTCGACGCTTTACAGCGAGCGTCCCGAGGGCGATCGGGTTAGGCCGCCAACCGATCGATGGTACGAACTGCAGGGCGCTGATTCTTACGACAGTGGCCCGACGGCGGGACATCGGGACCGGGACATCATCACCGACGGGCGGCCACCCAACTTCCCGAAGTACGCGACCGAGCAGCATTCGATGCCGCCGCCGCCAGCATACGGTTCTGCGCCGGCAGACCCTCACCGGGCCCGACCCGGTTCGTACCCGGACCGGGGCAATGGCGAGTGGGTGCTGATCAGCACCACCAAGGGCTACCAGTACCCGAAGCGACGGCACGGACAGCGAGCCATCACCTTCTCGCCACCGGCCACCGCCACCAGCCACCAGTCGGTCAAACTGACGGTGCTGCCGATGAAGAATGCCGTCGACATGACCACCTCCCACAACGGCCTGATCGAGGTGTCCTCGTCGACGCAGACAGTCGAAGAGGCGGTCCAGCAGCAGTCGCAGAGCGCGAAGCGCAAGCCCGTGGCCGACGCGACCACGAAACCGCTCCGGAAGAAGAAACCATCGACGGGGACGACCGGCTTCTCGGTGATGCACCGTCGGGATGCGGCCCAGGATAGCGCGGCCGTACTGGCGGCGGTCGGGGCCGGCATGGTGCCCGCTACGATGGCCATCCTAGCCCCGATGGTGCTCGGCCGGAAGAGGAAGTAGGACGCGAAGGAAGAAGAAGACGACACTCGCGGACGGAGGTGTGAACTATTTATTCCGTAGTACGTAATGAGCGATAGATACTCGTATATTAAAAGTCCGGTTCCGGTTCGCCGCGGGGCGGCGGCCAGGTTTTAGACGATAGCCGTTGCCGACGCCACGACCGGATACCGGGGCTGTAAATAAATGCGCCTAAAAGTAATGCAGATCACCCAGGGTCTCGTGGATGGACCGTGGATTTCGGATGTCTCTTCCGGTGCGCAGCTTGCTAACACACACGCTAAATAAATATATCGATGCCCGCGTTCGTTCCGCAGGCGCTCACAAGATCAGAAGAGAGCTCTCCGGCGGCGGCGGCAGGGAGAACTCTATCCCTAATCCCATAAGCGCACTCGGGGGCAGGGCACCCGGCCTACTGACGCTACTGGCGGCCCTCGAACCGATCCTGCACCCCGCTCAGGTACCGCTGGAAGTCCTGGGTCACGTGCTGCAGGAAGCTGATTCCCATCGCGACCTTTCGCTCGACCGTGTTGCGGATGAAGTCGCCCCACGTGTAACGGTGGCCCGGAGGCCCATCGGCCACCACCATCATCTCCTCCGTCGTCGCTTCGCCCTCCTCGTGGGTCACATCCTTCGCGGGTGTCACATTCTGCGCCCGGTCACCGTCGTCGTCGTCGCCGTCGTCATCGACGTTGATCTCGTTGTCCAGCTCCGACTCTGGCTCGTCGGTCGTCGAGCGCTTCTTGCGTGGCCCGTGTTCCGGCATCGAGGCCGCGTTGATCATTTCAAGCATGGCGTCCGAGTAGCCGCTGGGTCCGGTGCCACCGACCACGTAGTGCGCGTGGTGCTCGGGACTATGCTCCGCCGAGTAGGCCTCCGGGTGCGGCATCATCTCGTGGTCCGCCGGCTCCATCAGCCGATCGGGGCTTGCGAGCTCTTGATCCGGAACGGCCGCCGCTTCGGTCGTGGTCGTAACCGATGAGCTGTAGACGGGGGCACTCGGGGGCCGTGCGGCGGGTGTTGACATGTCGGCGCGGCTCGGCGGATAGTACGGTGTCGGTGGGGTGTAGTGGAACTCGACGCTGTTCTGGGATTTAGCCTGAGGCATCGCAGGCGCCGACGCCGGCATCACCGAACCGCCACCTCCCGCCTGTCGGTTAATATTGGAGTACATCTCCGGTCCGGTGGCCCCGCCGTATGCCCGGTTGCGGTACGTAATGTGCGGATACTTGTTGCCGGTGTACGGCTGCACGTGATAGTACTGGTGACCGGTGCGGACTGGCTGGCTGGTGGCTATGCGACGCCGCACGTTGCTGCCGCCGTTGCGGTAGTACGAGCGATCCGGCATGCCGGCGATCAGCTTCCCGAACACGTCCTCCTCGTTCTGCCCGTCCTGCGTCCCGGCGTACTCTTCGTAGTTCGAGTAGTACAGATCGTCCTTTCGGTCATCGGACCGGCGGAGCGCCCCGAGCGGGCTGCCCAGGAAGTACGACGCTAGGCCGGCGGCCATCACCAGCCCCACCAGGCCCACACCGACCGTCGGCATCACCTCGCGCGACAAGTAGTTGATGATCTGCGTCGACACTGGCTTGCTCTTGGTCGGTGGCTTCGCGACGCCATCCTTAATCTCGGGCTTGCGCGTTTTCTTCTGACCCGGCTTCTTCTTCGCCCCCGGTTTGGTGTTCGGTTTGCGCGTCGCACCCTTCTTGGGCTTCGGCAACGCCGCGACCTTCGTCGGCGAACGGTCCTCCGGTAGATCGAACATGGCGTCCTTCGGTTCGAGGATCAGGAAGGTGGACGACTCGATCGAATCGTCACCGGATGGTGGCGCATCCGTGACGGGGGAACTCTGCTCCGCCGGGACCGCTTCGGTGGTGCTCGGTGCGGCAGACGTTGTGGCCGGTGTGGTGGTGGTCGTAGTGCTCGAGGACACCGGGAGTGGCTTCTTGACCTTCTTCACAATAACCACCGGCTTCAGTGTGGTGGTGGCAATGGCCACCTTCTGCTTCGGAATCGGTTTGCCAGGCTTCTCCTTTTTCTCCTCGGCCGCCACGGTCGTAGCTTTCGCCGGGCGCGGGGTGGTGGTCGGAGGTGGACCTCGGCGGACTGTCGGTTGGTAGCGCTTCGTTGTGCTGCTCGCGGTCGTCGTCACCGCGAGGGACGCTTTGCGGGTGCTGCTGCTGGGGCTGGTCGAATCGTCCTTCGCGTCCGTCGTGTCGCTGCCCGACAGCAGCACCCACGTGGAGAGCCCCTCCCGTGGGGTGGTGGTGGTTCGCAGTGGAGCCCGTTCCGTGGCCCGGTGCAGCTCATTCTGATACTCCTCGTCCGTCAGCGGTTCCGCTACGCCGGCGTGCCCTGTGTAGCGATCAAAGAGGGTTAGCTGATCGTTGGCCTTGCCCTCGCCCTCCGCCGGTCGGTGCTTGGGCGCTGGCCCACCGCTTCCTCCTGGGCCGGCGGTCAGCACCTTCGTGCTGGTGGACACCACGAAGCCCGACGTGCCGATCTTCGTCTTCAGCAGCTCGCCGCTCGGCCGCTTGAGCGCGAAACTGCAACGAGAGAGTAGATAGAGTAGTAGTTCTAGCAACACGCGCACGCTACTTCACTGGTCCCGTGGTCCCTTTGGAATTGGAGCGTGTTGGTGCACCAACCAAGTCATGCAGGAACTTTGGAACTCGTCCCGGGTGGACGGTTAACAGTAAAACGCTTTGTACAACAACTTTAAAATGAGTGCTCCGGTCGAAACACTGGAACCGGAAACCCGGAGAAGGCATTCTTTTTATTGGTATTTGTTAGTCACGTTCTTGGCTCTAGGGTTTCGTCATTATACAGCGCATGCAATAATCTACAAACGCCTTAAGTCTACAGAGAGAGAGAAAGATAGAGATTGAGCGAGCTAGGGGGATAGAGTAGTGGACAGCTAGAGTTGGGCCCAGAGTGGCGGACTCCGGAAAGCTAGGAAGCGAAACAGCGCGAATCTACCGGAAACTAGTGATCTGAAATCCTTTATTTGAATGTATGGTAATCCTTTCGCATGCAACTACCTGACGTACACTAATCCGCACTGGCTAGCGACTATCAAACCTACAAATTACCGGGGCGAATCTGGAACGAACCTCTCGCACTCACTCAGATTGTAAACACTGCACCGTTTGACATTTGGCCGGGTGAAAGCGAACGTCAAACGAACACTTTCACATTGATCCGCACGTCAACGACCTCCTGCGGTTACGCTAATTACGCTGCCCTGGTGAAATTACGATTATCAATATCGGGTCCTGCGCCATCACACTACGACGATGACTGACTACTACTACCGTTACTATTACTACTACACTACTCTACTATTGCACCTGGTGGCGGCGGCTAATAAATCAATTACGTTTCGATTGGTGGTCTATTACAACAATACACTAAGCACATGCATACACACATACACATACATACAGACGCGAACAGAGAGAGAGCAATCAATGGAAAAGCGTAATGGCGAGCATAGTAGGCGTTGGACATTTGTTTTGCTTTTCACATTCGGCGGCTTAAGAAAGGAGGCTCGAGAGTGAAAAGCTTGGTGAAGTGGCGATCTGTGATTTCTTTTCTCGGCGACAAGGAATTAGTGGTTTACTCTCTATATAGGATCTCATGCTACCAAGTGGTCTACCATGCATCATGCGTTGATTTGCGGGTTATTCACTAATACTAGGTTTGTGTTACTACTACTGCCGCCGCCGGGTGCAGTACACCGTTCCAGCTCCACCGTGACCGTGTCGATCCGCGCGCCGCGTTCAGCCGGAGGAGCGTTGCGAGCATTTAATTTCCCCCCTTCCATTTACCCGTAGGTCTGTCTGTCTGCTGTAGACTAATTGGCACAGTTCCCAACCGGAAGCGGTTCATCCCACCACCGTTCATCGTAGCTTCTCCCCGACGGACCCATCGCTGGCCGGCTTGTAGTATCGGTACGGATCGGGCAACCCGGACGTAGCGTTGCTGACCACACTTTCGACGCGCATCCGACGCCGATCCCAGCTGTCCCAGCCGGCCAGCGCCGGGTTCCAGGCCTGCTCCACGTGCTCAGGGCGCCGATACGGTCGCCGCACCACCGGTCGCCGTGTCCAGTGATACGAAACGGGTGGCTTCCGGTGCACTAGCACCGTCGTGGTGTAGTGCCGGACCGGAGTCGGGTGGTAGAACCGATACATGTACATACCGGCCGCTACCGTCCCGATCACCATCGCTACCACCGGCAAACTGGTCAGTCCGAGGACGACCATGTTCATCGGTGTCATGGCGGACAGGGCGGCCAACATTCCGACCAGAGCGTGTGACATATCGGGCAGGAGCGACCCGAGCCCCGAGCCGAGTGAACCGTGCGACGGTTTCTGTTTGTGTTTGTTGGTGTTCTGCTGCAGCTGCACCCCGTTCCCTATCAGGCCCCCCGGGTTGCCGCCCAGCGAGCCGATACGGACCGGTGGCCGGACGATGTTGCTCACGATGTTGCTGATCGGAGTGTTGAGAAGGTTCGGGACCGGCCCTCCAGGCACCACGGCGACGGGTGGGACCGGTGGGATGATCGGGTTGACGGCCGCGAGCGGGGCAGCCAGTACGAAGCCCGGAGAGGCCACCACCGCCGCCGTGTCGCTTGCCACGATCCCCGTCCCACCTCCGCCACTGACCGCTGGGGCGAGGGCCGCAGCAGCCAGTGGAGCAGCCGCGACCACCGTTGGTCCCAGCTTCGTGGCTCCCGACCCCCCCTGCTTGGTCCCACCGATTGCGATCTGAATATCGCTACAGCCCTGCTTCCCCATGGAGATGTTGATCTCGTTGCAGTCGGGGACCGCATCGGTCACCGCTTCACCCTTCAAGTCCCCGGAGGCGTCATCGTACGGATTCGCCGCTACATCATCGTACGGATCCCAGGCGGCGGCAGGCCGCTGCCCGTAAGGATCCACCTCACCCGAGTAGACCGCGTCGGGTCGATCGGGATCAGTAGCGCCGGCAGTAGCCGGTGAAGGCCGAGGCCCCCCTGAACCGGCCGGTCGGATACTGATTTTGATTTGATTCTTCCGTTTCGGTGGCTTCCGCTTGTCCGCCGAGGTAGCGATCAACGTGGGGCTCTGCGGATCGTACCCCCCGGCACCCACCGGATAGCTGTTGGACAGCACTTCCGGCGAACCGGAGCCAAACCCGTACTGTGGGGGTGCACTCTGGTCGAACTCCTCCAACGCACCCGTCGCAGGAGTGACCGGCCGCAGGGCAAAGGTCGAGTACGCGGGCCTCAGTGAGTTCGCTGGCGTACTGTACTCCACGTTGAACACGTCCGATGGACGGTCGGACCACTTGGTGATGATCTTGTGGATCACCGGCCGCCGTTTCCCGCCATAGTCCCCACTCACTGAGCTCGACCCTGGCGGATACCGCGTTTTGAGCGGGTACGCGTACGTCTTCTCCGGTGGATTGCCCCAGGCCGGAGCGAGCGGATAGTACTCCAGACCGTCCGCTCCGACCGAACGTAACGTGTTTTGCTCCTCCGACTCCGACGGCGGTGGTGGCGGCGGCTGCGGCGGTGGTACCGGCGGGGACTGGTCTTGCAGGTTGGCCAGATTTTTGAGCAGAAACTCCTTGATTAAGCTATCGCTAGATAGACCGTCAGCGTTAGTAGTTTGGTACCTGGGTTGGTGCGTTGGCCGTTGCTGATCGCTGCTGGGCGTGCTGCCGACGGAGCTGCTCGCGGGGCTCGGCGAGTCGCTGGCCACGCTGGTGGTGTCGGTGGCCAGCACCCGTTCGGTGCTGCCGTTCCCGTTCTCATCCGGCTGCTGGTGGGATCCGCTGGCCTCGATGCTCTCCTCCACAATCTCGAGCGGGTTGCTGCGCCTCCGGAGGTAGATCGGTTGTTCCGGTAGGTTGGGCCGCGCGATCACTGCCGGGCACACGAGCGCCAGGGCCAGTGCCCAGACCACGATTGTCCGCATGTCTGCAAACGGGTAAGTAACGTAACAACGTTCCGTTTTAGGGGCCGGTCACACTCAACGACCAATGTTATGTCACCCACTTCTGGGCGGACAACTACCGTTAAGGACATTCACCCGACCCAGACCCGACGGTTTCACACTTCAAATAGACCCCGGCGGTGTTAATTATGTGGAGCACGATCATCCACCTAGAGAGGCATTCGGTGGGCCCTCCGACTTCATTACTTCATTCTGGGCCGTTAAAACGGTTCCCCTGGCAAACGGATTGATTGGCGGATGTTTATTTTCTATTCCTCCCTCTCTCTCTCTCTCTCTCTCTCTCTCTCTCTCTCTCTCTCTCTCTC
>NC_071286.1:26754713-26790417 GCF_943735745.2 Anopheles bellator
TCTCTCTCTCTCTCTCTCTCTCTCTCTCTCTCTCTCTCTCTCTCTCTATGTTTCGGTGGCAAAGGCAAATTCGTCGAAATAATCACAAGAGAACATAGCGGCCAGCGAATCCCTAAACAGAACAGGACCGCTTCATCATCGCCGGTGCTCGGTGCGGACAGGGTAAAGAGGGCGCGCACCGCTCCCAGGCGCACCGTTAAAATATTAGGAGGAAGGTAAAATGATCTGACCTAAATCGCGGGCCGAGCTAATGGGCCGGGAGGCGGGCTGCGTGTGTGTCCAGCGGCCGAGCGAAAGGTAAACAAAACGCGTACGAAACCGTTTACCGGCGGGGAGAGTGCGAGGCCCCGCCGTGGCCCATGTTTGTAAAACCCGCCGCACCGTACTGTGTACTACTTTTTGCTCGCTCGCCCCAAGAACTACTTCCATCTCCGCCCAGCTCCCCATAGAACGCCCTAAAAGGCGTGCATCGGGTTCGTAACGTTGCGTAACGCATCCCATCATAACGTCGCCTGCCTGGATCGAGGGAAACAGCATTTTTGTGTCCAACATTGCTCTCTATCTCTCTCTGTTTTGCTCTCCTTTCTCTGTCAAGCAGATGACGTACCACCTTGAACTTGAGCTTTTGGTCACAGCCGTAACCGATGGCCGGCCTGAAACCCGTCCTGCGCCCCCCTTGGTGGGGCTGCTGTTGCACAACGACGCGCCGTTGGCATGGCCTCCCTTGAACAGGATCATTCCCACCGTTTGTTCCCGTTTCACACGCAACGCGGAGGGGAATGAAAAATCGGAAACGACAGATGATCGACCATCGGACGCCATCGGGGTCCGCACGATGCTGCGGACCCCACCATCATCATCGGTTTCATTTTCAAGTTCATGAACTCACGGCCCACGGCCGCAGGGGCTCTCGCCCGAGTCCCGTTATGATATTATGCTTCGATGTTTTTCTGTTTAATTTAATGCTCTAGCCAACCGGCGGGGCCTAGGATAGGGGCGGCCGGGTGGCGCATCTGTTCCCAGATCGGTTAGATTGCGTATCGGTTCTACATCTCGCCCGACGAACGGTCGGCGGCCGATCGAATCGTGCAACTCATTTTTGGGGCTATTGATGAACAAATATGGCGCGGAGATTGGCAGCTACGGGCCGCTCCATCGGATAGTCATCATAACATCCAACGGATCACCAGTTTATGTGTGTGCAAAGTCCAATCTAAAAACCCTCCCCAAGTACGCGGGTTTAATGAAGATTTAATTTTGGCCAAAATGGAGACCCGTTCGACCAAAATGTCATGTCATTTGGGCGGAAGCCTTTCACTTGTTCGCCTTTGATGAAGCCCATTTTCCGAGGCCCCAAAAACACTCGAAAGCAAATGGTGGTGCTTCCGGTGCTCAACGCCCGGTGACAGCAAAACGGGACCGGAGAACGAATTGGGTGCATCTCCAACATCTTGCGCCAATGAGTGCGATCCACGAAATGATGGGCGCCTACGGTGAGCGGCGAAGTTGACATCGTTTCCAGCCCTACGTTGGCGCGAAACAATGGTGCGTTCTGCGCGACGACGATTCGTTCCGGTGCACCCTTCTCCGATTCGCGGGCTTCCACGGGACCGGCGGGACCCAGAAAAGTGTCAGCACCGTCGGATTCAGGTTAATCAGTGTGATACACTTCGCCTATCTGATGTGCGCGCAGCCCGCCCGGGGGCCCTTATACAATCGCGGCCACAAACTCAAGATGCGTGAGAACATTTCCACCAGCGGCGGGTGGGCTGGCGTTACACTTTCTCCGACTACTCCCGCAGTACCAACAAGTGGTTTCGTTCGTTTGAGGCAAACGAATGCGCACAGCCAGTGGCCACGGCTGCACCATTACATCGGTGGCTGTGGGACAATTGAGAATAGAGCTGCGCTAAGTTTCTGGGTCAGCGCGGGTCGGTGTTTAGCATACCTCGCTCAGTTCTACAGGTGTAGCTCGAACCGCGATAAAAGGATCCGATTGGTTCCAATCCAGTTTGGGGGCGCGAGTGAAACTTTCCGAGCCCTTTTTAATGGCTCCCCGGCATTCATAATCCGCGTGGTGCGAGTACCAATCGGGAACGCAAGCTAATCATCCGCCATTCGAACCGGAGTGGATGGCCCCAAACCGATCGAACAACCGAGGTTCGTCGCCGTTCGGGGCGTTGAAATTCTTTCACGTGCCGCGCTGCGCGGGTGTCTGACGTCACTACTTTCACCTTGGCCATCGGAACGCGTCGCGTCGTTCGATTAGCATACTATCTGTGCTGTGTAGCAGCAAAAACGGGCATTCTTTTTGCCGCTGACGCTGCTCGTAAGTCACCGAGTCGCCATATTGACCCACCAGACAAAACCGAAGACGAAATCTGAAGTCACCGCAATCTTGCCGTCGCCGTTTCGGGCACGTTTTCGCGATCGATCACCCTTCTCCGGTTTGGGTACAGCGTCGTCATCGGCGAGTTCTTATGGCAGCGGCCGTGTGGACCATTAGGAAGTGTGTCGATTGGATCTTCGTTTTCTTTCACCGGCTTTGGTCGCACCGCGAAGCGGATTTAACGACGTATTATCCAAAAACAGAATGAAAGTCTTCTTTGGGCCACCCCACCAAATTTGGGGACCCTCGTTTCCTTTTACGCACCTAAACGAAGTTCTTCATTCGGTTCGCCCAGCCAAGACAGGCGATTCTCGGGAAGCCTCAGCACGAACCCGCGACGTCCTCATTTCCGTGCCAAGTCACGGCGAAAAGTTCATTCACACCGGCGACGGCCGGGGACGACTTTTGGCCTACTTCGGGACCATCGGAGTAATTGGCCGTGCGCCGACCCACCCCCACCCCCCCAGGATCGAGAGATGGTTCTTTTAGCAACAAAAGAAAACAAATCAACCACTTCCATCGTGGCGCTCTGGCGCAGCTTCCGCGGGCTCCTCGGAGCTGGGCGTCTGATCGGTGCCCGCCCCGATGACCAACGGCGGACAGCCGACCAAGCAACGAGCCATCAAGATTCCAGTTCTTGCAGCCGCGCCCGGAACGAGTCGTGGGGGGCGAAGAAACTTTCTTCTCGTAAATTTCTTCTTCGCCCTCCGCACAAACAGCCCCGCCAGGCTGGGCAGGCGGCCACTTCGCCCCACAAATCCAGGTCCATTTGAATGTGTGTTGTTGCAGGCCGATTCTAGGCTCGATTCTTACCGTTATGTTGGTGTCGCCAGTGTCGACGAAGAAGCAGACGGGGGAGCAGGGCGATCTCCGGGATCCGGATCGTCGTGATTCGATTCGTTCACTCGCCGCACTCAAAGTCTGCCACAAGTTCGTTGGCCGATTTGGAACTCGGTTACTGATTTTGGCCAGTATCACCGTGTACTCCGACAGTAGCTACAAGTTTTCAACTTCGCAGACCCTCTAGGCTCGGGGTTAATGTTTATGTTACACTCGGCTCTGTGGGGTTTGGGCAACCACTGTTCTCTTGGGGGCACTAGCACTGCCCGTGGCGATCTCTTCGGTGGTCCTGCATTGCCCGAACGTGGCAATCTAGGCCAGAAGCGCTTACGGTTTTCTCACGGGCCCATCACCCAACTCAACGCACGACAGACGATCTTCCTTCCACTGATTCGGATGCTCAACTGCGATGCCTGCGATATAGTCCTATCACCGAGGGCTTCTTCTTTGTGGTTTGTGGCTTCCACCAAGTTCCAGTCCGTGGGCGTCCGTACTGGTTGAATATCGGCTGAAGACTGGAGCCGGGACCTCGGTGCCGTAGCAGATAAAGAGCCGACTTACACAATTCCGTCCGCTCGGTCTCTCGGGCCCCGCGTTCGAGTGGCTTCTCCCGCGGAGTGATACATACTTACCTTATGCTCCACGAGAAGTGCTCTCCTCTGTTCGGGTCTGCCACTCGCTCGCCACACGATTCTTAGGCACGAACCGGAGAAAGCAGCAAACGGGTTGGACCCGGGATCTAGCGATCATCTTCGGGTGAGAGAATGTTCCCTACGTCGAGCGAAGAATTAATATGTAGAATAGTGCTACGATCGCTCATTGTGTGATTGCTGGCAACTGATTTAAATTATTAAACCACCATTACAAAATGGGCTCCTAGTTGCTGGTCGCAGGAACTTGATAAAATCTGCAGCAAAAACATCGCGCAATGTGATTAGGCAAGTGTTTGGCGTTTTTTGTTCCCCCCATTGGGTGGATTCATACTCCAGCGAGCAGCATGATCATTACACCTGCGTCACTATGTACAAGGAACCGCACGTTCGAGCAGAAGTCTCATCTTTTTTTTCCCCCTTTTGTGTGTACGGTGCATTTTTCTTCGCCCCGCACACACATGGCCAGCAGTGGGAGCCGTAATTAGTCAGCTTCTTTTCGATCCAATCCTCGGTTCTTAAGAATCGACGCACCGAGCCAGGGAAAAAGAGGAAAAAACGCTCCTTTTTTCCGACTTCAACAACCATGAAATGAATGTTTGTTCGCACCACCGGCCGTGGGCAGGGGGCCGGGAAAAGGGTTTTCTTTCGCGCAGACCACAATGGAGCCACGATTCTGGGTGAGAGAACGGAAAAAACGGTTCCATCATCTCGTTTGGTCTTGTGGTCACAACTTTGTCCCTACTGAACCTCTCTAACTGGTCAGCCTTGCCAGCGGGGATAAACCGGTGAGACTTTCGTTTGGGAGTTCAAAAGGTGAGGCTACGCAGCGGAGCACCGATCCGAGAGACCGATTTGGCGCCGGCGAGATCGTCGCGTTCGAAAGTCGATAGATAATTGCCCACACAAACGTTATTATGTTGTTAGTGGTAATATTTGCATGATTTCTCCGGGCGCGGTACCCGGGCGCCGGCCGCAGCATCGAGCATGGCGAACACTAGGCACCGCGCATCGCTCCGATCTTCACCGCACAGCGACCGGCCCGGCCAAATTGGTCACGGCGGCTTATCGATTTGTACACTTTCAAATGTTATGGCGCGCCCGGAGATCTATGACCTGATGATCGTGAAAGATGTGTTCGTGATAATGAAACGGGCCAAAATTTTCCCATTCCAGCGTCGGGGGTTTCGGCGCACGCCGATGCTCAGTGTGTAGTGTAATAATGCTTTTCTGCCACCGGCTCCCCGGCTCGATCTATGTCTCGAGCTCACCTCCTTTCTCCCTGACCACTAGCTAGCGAGGCCAGCCCCCGTCAGGGCCGTTGATGAGAAGCACTATTTTCCACCGGACCTGCGCGGCTGTCAATCTTGATACCCTCTTCTGTGCGCGCCCCACGGAAATTAGCCCACACGAATCACACGAGTCGGGAAATTTCCGGCCCGTCCGGGGGCTCGGACAGACCCCTTCCCGTCCCTGTCAAAAAGTATGGCCAAACTATCCCCCGACGCAACGGTGAGGTCCGATTCTCAAGCATTCTTCTCGGCGGCAGAAGAAAAACACACCAAACCTCGCCTTTCGGCCCGCTACATCGCATGCCGGGGGCACATTTCCCGCGCGAAACTAGACGAGGAAAGTAGCGAGACTGGCGGCGGAGGAACGCGGAGTGCCCTGTTAGCATTATGAATAAATACATCATCACCGCCATTATGTGCTCTGTGGCTGGCGACGGTATGCGCGGTGTGGCTCCCGGCCTGGTTGGCCGCAGTCGTTGAATCGAAACGCATCCGCCGAAGCGAGTAAAGCGCAAGCAAATAAACGGTATCATTAACACGCTAAACTATTGGTAACCGTACAGCACCTTCCAGTCTAATCAAATCCTAGTCTAATCTAATCCAGTCTGTTGTGCATGAATACAGAACATTGGTATTCGATTAGCACCATTTAATTCTGGCCGGAATACGAGGGGCGTTTAATAAAGCCTCCGAGGCCGTGGTTAAACACAGGCAGAGGAAGTATTTGGCAGGCTCATCAAACGATTAGATAAATAAATTGATTGATAAATTTTGAAAACAATTTGTAAGCTAAGTTTGAAATTGAGCCAGGAATTAAGTGGCCATGTAAATGTAACTTGTCTTGAGCTGGCAAAAAAGCAACCACTGCCCTACTTCGAGGCCGCAATCATTTACGATACAACGATCCGCTATAGTCTTGTAGGGAATTATGAAAATTTGAAAATTATAAATTCCGAAATAGTGTTTGCCGCCAAAAATGTTCCTCGTAAAATTCTAGAGATCACAAAACAACCGCTATGTGAAACATTTCAAACCATAGTTGAAATAGTTCGCCGCAAAAATGCGCCTTTCTTGGCAGGGTTGCCAATCAGGCTCGGCGAGTTTGACATCGTTTTGTTGTTGTGTTACTGCGTTAGTAACTGCGAGGACACACGATGCGTAACGTAACAAGTTTGACTGCGGGGACACACGAAGCGTGAAAACTAGCGTAAAATTGTGAACGATTGTGCACCGATCGGTCTACGGGGAACTTTATTCGTGAGGTGCACATAAGCGGGTGCCAGAAAAAAGCGCCTCGTAAGTTTGTCAGGAGGACTGATTGAACCCTTTTTTATCGTAGACCTCTACACGGCTCATTCGCGCCATTCGTCAGGGCCCTACAGCCAAAGTGTCCGTGCAGTTCAGTTCACGGTTCAAAGTTCAAATGAACATGACGCGCCTCTTTCCATCTCGTACAACGTCTTAAACGCGTCCGCGTCTTAACGATCGAAAGCGAAAGTTCGCGTGTTTTCGCCATTACATTTACGGCACTAATCTAATTTACAATCATTCGTGCAACGGCCAAACGTTTTGATTTATCTCATATCAAAAGATTGTGATTCCCGCAAACGATGCGCAATCGGGGAAGATTGCATGTAAGTAAACGGTAGTTACTTTGCCCGCCGAGTGTCCTGGCCTACCGGCCCTGTGTATCGCCAGTCTGTAGCAACAAGTTCGTATTAGCTTGAGAAACAAACAACCTCCGTAATACGGTGCTCACTACAGCAATCTGTTTCATTGTAGTCCACGGAAGAGCCGCCACCTGCACTACGCCGGCTGCCAGAGTGGCTCGAATGCCACCGTAAACCGGTCACGATGATACTACGATTTTACGCGACACTGATCTTCTGCTGGGATGTGCTGGTAATTCTGGTACAGTTTTTACTCACCCTACTGAAGTCGCTTTTTCGTCTGGTGCGGCCACCGAAACCGAAGAGTCTCGCTGGTGAAGTAGCCGCCGTAAGTGCTTTCCACAACGATTCCTTTTCCCCACAAGCTTCTTACAACACGATCGATTCCTTTGGCATTGCAGGTCGTTGGTAGTGGCCGGGGAGTGGGTTATGATCTCGCGCTACAGCTTGCGGCGCAAGGCGTAAAGGTGGCCTGCATCGACATCAACACTGCGGACAACGATCTGTTGGTGAAGCGGATTCAATCATCCGGTGGCGTGGCGCACGCATACGAGTGCGATGTCACGAACAAGGCGGCCGTTGGCCGTGTAGTGACCGCTATCGAGAACAATTTTGGCACCGTTAGCTTGCTGTTCCATTGCTGCAATGTGCCCAGTGCACGAAGCCTGGTCACGGAACCTCCACCAATCGAGTTTACGCTGAACGTGGGCGTTGTGTCCCATTTCTTGGTGAGTAGCACTGATCCAGAGAGACGACGGATACACAATACTTTTCCTTTCTTTTCGTTGTTTTTACATTAGCTCTTGGAAGCAATTTTGCCAAAAATGAAGAAAGCATCCCACGGACACGTCGTCTTTCTAACGTCGGTTGCCGGCGTTAGTGGATTGAAGCACCAGATGCCGCTGGCTGTTTCGCAGTTTGCGGTGCACGGTCTTTACGAGTCGACGCTCGAGGAGCTGCGTATTGAAAAGTGCCAGCAGACGATCCACACCACGCTGGTACACATCTATCCGTTCATCATCACCGATCACTGCCTGAACGATATCCGGTTGCGCATATCTTCCGCCTTCGGGCGTATCAAATCGGACGAGGCAGCCCGACGCATTATCATGGGCGTGCGGCGGAATGAGCTCGAGATTAGCATTCCGGGCTATCTGCTGTTCCTTAGCCACCTGCTTCGACTGTTGCCTCGCCGCGCAACTCTTCTACTGCGCGAGTTAATCGACACTGGGTTGGATATGTAAGGGGAAAGCCTCAAGTTAGCCTGAACTGAGATTGTACTGAACTAGGGAACGAAGGGAACTGATTAAAAGACTATCATATAATATTTTGTAGAAAGAGTATTCTCTGTCAGCGTTTCGAAATATATCAATAAAAATGTTTGTTTTTTCCAATTTCGTGCGCCAATAATGTCTATCATCACTTCCGTTTTGTATCGGCAGTATTTTTCGTCCATGGCCACGTCGCAGTGTTCGGAACGGGGGAGAAAGATTCTTTGTGTCGGCCTGTGCAACATCGACATCATACAAACGTGTGACACGTACCCGGAGGAAGATTCCGATCAACGGTGCCACAACAGTCGCTGGCAACGTGGAGGGAACGCCTCGAACAACTGCACCGTGCTCGCCAACTTGGGGGCGCCCTGTGAGCTTCTCGCTTCCTTCAGTGACTCACCGACATTCCAGTTTGCTCGCGATGACCTGGCACGGAGGAAGATCGAGTTCGGCCACTGCGTGTCCCATCCCGGTGCAGAGGTTCCGCTTTCCACGGTATGGCTAAGTCTAGCGACCGGAACACGGACGATCGTGCACAGCAATCCCAACTTACCGGAGCTGACGGTGGAAGACTTTGCGCAGTGCGAATTGTCGGACTATCGATGGATTCATTTTGAGGTACATTTTACATCGTTTGCTTAATTTGCTCTAATCGTAACATCGAAACATGCTTGATCAACAGGGCAGACGGAATACAACCGCGATCGTACGAATGATCGAAAGGATCGATCACTGGAACAAGGCCATCGTCGACGGGCACACGCCGAAAATAACGATTTCAGTTGAGCTAGAGAAGCCGCGTGCTTCGAACCTCGATCTGCTCGTGGCGGGTATCGACTATGTCTTTGTTGGGAAGGATTTTGGTCGCTTTCTGCACTACGATAGTGCCCGTGCGGTGGTACTAGGCATCAAGCGATCGCATCCTGGCCACTACGCAGTCATCTGTCCTTGGGGTTCCAGTGATACCGTCGCCGTGGATGCGGAAGGCCGTTGGTTCAGTCAATGCACTTACCCACCGGCAGCGATACGGGACAGTCTCGGAGCTGGTGACACTTTTGTAGCCGGATGCATATTTAAACTCGCCCACGACACCGGGGCCACGCTAGCAGAGGCCCTAGAGTTTGGCTCTCGCTTAGCCGGCGCCAAGTTGGCACATTTCGGATTTGATGCGTCATCGGTGCGATAAATTCTAGCTATTCGGGATGTTTTAATGGTTGATCATTTCTTCCATTTTATTGCTGCTGTCGTAGTCTATTCGAAAAGAAATCGAAAACCTTCACAACTCGCTCCGTCCGACGCCATGGCGGGACATTCCTCTCCACGCGGTTAAAGCACACGCGGTGCACTCGCGAAACATAGCAACCGCGGAAATACGTGTCGCGGCCGGCTACGATCGGTTTTTGTGTTGCGATGTTGAATAATGAGCAAACGTTGGGCGTATTAAGTAAACGACACGACCGTGTGGTCAAATCAAGGTCCAAAACGGGTTCCCCCTCTGACGATGTTGTTTTTTTGTTATCTTTTTCTTAAACGAAACTTGTTATACACTAAATAACCCACAAATAATGCTACAGTGTTGTTATGATCCCTACAATCGGTCCACACACACACATACACACTTGTTTCACACATGCACACACGTGCGAAATATATTGTTTGCTGCCAATAAGGATGCTCCGTGCTGGTGGTGGCCACTTTCCATGGTGTGTACGGATGGTAGAGACCCATGAGCGGGGTCTCCTTTTTCTCCACACACTGAAAAGTTTGGTTTGCGATTCTTTGTTTCCTACTCCCATGGACACAAACGTGTCCCTAGTATATATATGTACAGTCCGATCCGCTCCCCGGAGCAACGCCCCTAATGCACACTCCACAGCTGAGACTTCCCATGTCCACCAGAGCGCAAGCGAAAAGGGTAGAAACTGTAGCATCCGTAACGTTAAAGCGTGTAAACCACCTGTTTTCATCGGCTCAACAATCACCGTCGGTTTTAGTCGGCGAAAATCCTTCCACCGGGCGGACGCTCTCCCTCTCTCTCTCGCTGTCTCACTGTGTCCGCTTACTAAGGTACAAAACACTCCTTAGTCTGTGATGTCAATCCGTTGTCAGTTCTTCCGTTATTTCAGTGCGGTGGCGGTAAGAAAAACTTCAATATGCTCAGCAAAACTAAGCCACCATTTTCGTCGGGAGCAACACTATAGCCTTAAATCCTAGCTTCTTACTGATTCGAACTTCCGTGACGCTACTGGTGACTGAAACACTGCCTACGCGCTGCCTTATTCACAGCTCTACGTTTAACCGACGACGGGTTTTTACACAGCAATACACACGATTGGGGGGTCGATTTGTTTTTATGCTTTTTCTTACCTTTTTTCTAACTTACTGTCTAGTAAAGTAGTTGCAGTTCCGTTTCCCCGTGTCTTTTTTGTGCCTTTAATAAACGTCATTCCATTTGTTCCTGGTGTGCGTTTCAAACACAATTTAACGGTCACGTGCTCACGTGGGCACCAAGCTCTTGGCGACGGACAGATGCCGCGGTTGCAGAAAGTAGCAAAGTAGAAAGTATTTTCATAATCTACCGTCTATCGTCACGGGCTTTCAGCTCATGCACGAACGCGGGACACTTTGGTAACATGGGGAGGAAAAATGGCATGGCCCCGTTTGCGCACGCTTGACCGATCTTGGCTGCAAACATGCTTTGCCTTAAAACCCGGGGTGCTCCACTAACGAACCCACACGACTTAACCTTACAGAGTAACGGGTAACGGGTAATCAGCTGGGAACGCAGGGTAGTTGACTAATAGATTAGCAATTAACGCTGACCACCAACGTAGGTTGGTTTCTTTTTGTGTGTCTTTTTCACTTGTAATTTGGTTTTGTTATTTTCATTGGAAACAAGCCGCGCACACAGGGGTGAACCGGTGTGCCCACCATTCCACAGAACTGCGAGAGATTAGAGAGAACGGAACGAACGAAGCAGCAGCAGCGGTTTTGGGGCGCCGGTATTTAGCTTAGCAAATAGACGTACATAGTGTTGGTGTAGTTGACCAGCATCAAAATCAGCTGCACGTGAACGTAGGTCGATGTGATGAAAAACAGATGGATGAGCAGAAACCGAAGCAAATCCTGATGGACGACTGTCGGCGGAATGGTGCAGGTCGCCGGCCACGCCGCGGTGCGGTAGAATTCTTCCAGCAGCTTTTCCTTCTCGTAAAACCGATTGTACAGCCACTGGGTGAGGTGTTCGCTTTCGTGAGGAACCTACAACATAACAACGGTGTGCGTGTGCGACTCAGTTTATCGGGACGTCGAAGCCACTTACCTCGGAACTATGGTAAAGTTTGTAGAATAAAAACGTCTGACATGAATCACGCATTCCGTGCACAATGTTTGGTAAATCTAGCGGTACGCCTTGCGGGTACGCAATCGTAATGTCCAGTATGTACTCCAAGCACCCACCGGACTGCCCGTTCAGCATGGCGTACGAAGCTTCCTTACAATTATCTAAGGAAAGCGGGACAGTGGCAACAGTGGTAGAGTCAGAAGATTTTCTTTCTCCAGTGTTAACCACTCGCCCATCATTACCACAGTCATCATCGTCGTCCTGATCTATCGCTTCGCTAGGGATGATAGTGTTGTTGCTCTCCGATTGTTTCACTGCATCCTGAGCCGCACCGGAAGCGGTGCCACCGGTGATGTCCGATGCACCCAGCATATCCATGATCGCTTTCATAGCACCAACGCGTGGCAATGTGACGTTGTTTAATACTGGTAGATTGTTTTTCTCTGCAAATCTGCAGCCCGAAACAAGAACAAGGTCTCACACTCTGCTGAACAAAACGGTTCTGGCGACGTTCGCCCGCAGCTTACCTTTGGCTGACTTCCTTCCGTTTCCGAAGAAAACCGCCCTCGGGAAACAGGACCATCCACTTCCGTTTCCGCGGTATGTAGCACTTTTGTATGTGTGATTTCAGCTGCTGCAGTGACTTATCGCGATTACTTTTGCCCTACAATGCGTGGAACCGATACAACGGCAAAGACGGTTGATTAAGGCCCACAGATAGTGCCGACCACGGTGGGGTTAGCGGCTTACCGACGCGATGAAGAAATCCTGATGGACGAGACTGACGGCACCGAAGTTGGTGTATTTGAACAGCCGGTCCATGATCCACATAATGTTCGGTAGAACACCCTTTTTTGCGTTGAAGGCTGCCATTAGGAGCGGCACGTCCGAGGTGCTCTGGTGGTTCGCGAGCACCAACGTGCGCCGATCGAACGCCATTGTAATGTCGTCGCCCATTTCGACAACTACAAGTAGGTGGACGAAAAGACATGCATTACCTTAGCGGTCCGTGGTCCGAGCGCACTTTTCCACATCCCGCATGCACCGGAAAAGTACCTTCATAGCCGGCGGTCCACGACCACATGGACACGTTCGCCAGCAGCCAGTGGAACAGTATGCCCTCGATGCGGTAGTAGTAGCATTTGTGTATCTTTTTGAGGGGCAACAGCAGAAACATCCACACCAAGTACGTCGGAACGCAGTAGATGTTGTTCACCACCACCAGAATGGTCCGGATGGCCGCCCGGGGATACTTGATAACCTTGCTGTGAAATAAAAAAAAGAAAAGACCCGTGCACATTAGGTTCGAGTGCTCCGCTATCGGATTAGCAATCGTCTGTGCTTACTGTAAGCTGCTAGAGAACGGCATTTTGTCACCCGGCGATTAAACGGCCGACAGCTATGAACAGAATGACCACCTCACTACTAGCGCCGCGGCCGGAATGTACAAGCAATCGGAACCCGTGTGCGAAGGGTCTTATCACTAGAAGCTTAATTCTACTCGTGCAACTACGGTTAACCACGGCGCCCCACCGGAGGCTCTCTTTCTCTCGTGGTTAATCTTCTTCACTTTGAGCGGTGCGACACCGTGTGTGCGGACCGGGATGATTTACAGTCGCATTTTGTTCTACTTTGCGTCGTGCAGGCAAGTCGTCCCATCCGAAGGGGTTGCGCAGAGGGTGAGGCAAAGTGAAGGGAAGGCCGCAGATGGAGTAGCGTCTGCTTAAAAGGCGGCGCCGCGAATGACGATGCTTGGCGATGGTCGGACCAGCCGGCGAATGGCGGATGCTGCGAGCTTTCTGCGCCGTTTGCCGCTACTACGGTTGTGTTGATGTTTCAGCTTCTTAGCACATGTACGACGGTTGGGTTGAAGAGTTGCCGAAGCGCTGCAGCAATAGGCATTCTTCAGCGGATACATTGATTTGTTCCAATATCCTCCCTGTGACCGGGGACAAGAATGATGAAGGAAAACAGAAACAAAACGGTTACTTGTTTTACCGCCAATCCAACCGGGTGTTAGTGCCTTTTTCGGCTGTCTAATAAATATGATGCCCGCCCGGAAAGGCCGGTAAAAATAGAACAATTATATTATATTTCGTTCCCTATGGCAACACACGAGGCACCTGTTGGGCAACCCACGCAAGCGGCCAAACGACGCCACGGACAAGCGACGTTCGATTAAACCACGCTGTACGATAAGAAACAGGAACCGATTGCGATTCGTGGTGGAGGAAGCATCGGAAGACATCGGTCGTTGGTGGTTCAAAAGTCCGCAATGATAAGAAACGTGTCGCGCGATCCGCGGCATCCATACGTACCAGCTATCAAAACATACGGCATTGTGTACAAACAAACACGCATACCAGCATATCGTGGGGGCCACATCGGTTTGCTGGCGGTCAAAAGTAGTATGCACAAAAAATCAACACTGCCGCTGATAAGCGTGGCTCAGTGATATCACCGACCGGGGGCACGAGAACCGTCGTAAATTCGTGGAACCGTTGATGATTCATGAGACGGCTAGAAATTCCACCCCATTATCGCGTCCTGCACAGGCCCATTCACTCACTTAGCCATCGATCAATAACAGCTCGATGGCTCATCTCGTCGGATCGTAAAATCGTTTGCCAACGGTGACACTATCACGGCGCGCAAGAATGTAGCGTTGCTGTGTAGTCGTTCGAGGGGTTCAAGGACTCCGTGACTCACTCGTGACCGGCGTTGGATGCTAAATGGGGACACATTTTCTTCGCTTGCGACAACCGCCTGGTTGCGTGCCTCTCTGTTTTCTTTTCACCCCACGAGAATCATTGAATGGGTATCGATTTTTTCAAAACGGGCATACGGAGCGAGCTCGCTTATCGAACCGCGGAACAACCGACTACCGAACGAACATACGGTACATTCCCACTGAAGGATTCACTTGGGAGCGATGCTAAATCACCGGTACGCACCTTTTTCTAGTCATCCCACACGTCGACGCGTTTTCTCCTTCGCAACGCCGTGTTCCCGACAATCTGTCGCCGAGATGGGGTTTTACTTTCCGTCTCTTACACCCTGACCTTGGCGTAGGCACACACAGCGGCAATACCCATCGGTCACCTTTGTTTTGGGCGAGAAAAACTGACTCCAACTCGCTTTCACAGTCCGTGCAAACGATGCGCTTCGAGCGACGTTGACCCACTGTGTCCGCTTAATTTACTCTTCCCCTGGAATGTTTCGTCAGTAGCACGGCCACCGGACGCCCGGAATTATTCCATAATTCGGTAGTGCACTTTCGGCTTTCTGTCTCCCCCCTTTCTGTCGGCCTTTGTGTTCCGCGATCCACTGTTTTCCTCCGCCGATGTGACAACTAAAAAAAATGTCAACACTTCGCTTCGTTTCAAATTGTCAACAGTTTCGCAAAATAGTATTGTTTCGAGAAGACCGTGAAAGAACGTTTCTGCTCACACGAGTAAGTAAATTTGTAATTAATAGAGATTTGGCAAATTCGTTCGAGTTTCAGCGGGAAAACAGTCGGCATCTTTCTGCGAAAAAGTTTGTGCAATATTTCCATACAATTCGTTCGTCGACAATCGAAGCCGTCATTCAATTCGGTTAGTTCGCAGGGTTCAGTTCTTCCATCATTTACAATTGAGAAAGTTAGTTAGATTTAAGTTGGCTTTGACTATGTCGATTTCAACGATAAGTATACAGTGCATTTTTCGTGTGGTTGTTAAGCAACTACAATCGTTGAGTAACATAAATGATGCATGAAGCATCCCGAAGCGGCTTGCCCAACTCGGCTTCAGAATCTGTACCTTGTGTCATACACATGCCGAGCAGCTTCGCCGAAAGACTCGGTAACCTCAATTGTGACAGCAACAGTGTTTCAACAACTCATCGTCCGCTGGTGCAAGATCGGATTGTAATTCATTGTAACTTTTGTCGCGCAAACGGTCGTAGTGTACGCAAACGATGTCCACAAACGAGAAAATTGAAGAACCCGTGCTGAAAACAAAGGGCAAGGATAAGGATGAGGAAAAAACGGAACTGGTAAGTAAAGAAGTGGCGGCGAACCAGAACCGCGCACACGAACATGCCCCGTCATGCCCCGAAGGGCTGTTGCGTTGTTTGCTTCTGCGTGTCCTGCGAAAGGATATTACATGGTAGCTTTTATGTTTTTGCATCCCCCTTCACCGAACCCTCGATAGTCCGACGAAGATAAGCAGCTTCAGGATGAGCTGAACATGCTCGTCGAGCGGCTGCAGGAAGCCGATGCGGAGCTGTACCGCCCGTCGCTTGAGTCAATGGCGAACTTGATACGCGCTTCTACTACCTCCATGACTTCCGTGCCGAAGCCGCTAAAATTCATGCGGCAGCATTACGAGACGATGAAAGAAATCCACAAAAAGATGACGGCAAAGCTGAAGGACGTCGACACGTTGAAGCTGTGCGCCGAAATCATCTCCGTACTGGCAATGACGATGGGCACCGGCAAGGAGTGTCTCGTGTACCGACTGTTGAGTGACAACAGCACGGAAAACATTGGCGAGTGGGGCCACGAGTACGTCCGGCATCTGTCGGGAGAAATCGCGTCCAACTGGCCGGAGTCAACCGACAACCTGTTCAAGAACCGCCTCATTGAGCTGATCCACCAGATCATACCGTACAATATGGCGCACAATGCCGAGGCCGAAGCGTGCGATTTGCTGATGGAAATCGAACGGCTCGACCTGCTCGAAAATTACGTGGACGAGAGCGCTTATCCGCGGGTCTGTCTCTACCTGCAAAGCTGTGTCCCGTACGTGGCGGAACCGGAGAACGTCAGTTTGCTGAAGTGCGCTCTGAATCTGTCGCGCAAGTTCAAGCAGCACACGCAAGCGATGCGGTTGGCCATGATGATCAACGACACCGAACTGATCAAGGAGATCTTCATGTCCTGTGGGGACGTTGCGATGCAGAAGCAGCTGGCGTTCATGCTTGGTCGGCAGCAGATTTTCCTAGAGCTGCCCGAGGGCAGCAACGATTACGACGACCTGGTAGAGATTATGTCCAACTCGCACCTAAATCATCACTTCCTGAATCTAGCCCGTGAGCTGGATATCATGGAGCCGAAAACTCCGGAAGATGTGTACAAGTCGCATCTGGACAACTCGCGGGCTCCGTTCGGTTCGCAGATCGATTCGGCGCGCCAGAACCTTGCTGCGAGCTTCGTGAATGGATTCGTGAACGCTGGCTTCGGGCAGGATAAGCTGCTGATGGAGGACGGAAATAAGTGGCTGTACAAAAACAAGGAGCACGGAATGCTCAGTGCTACCGCTTCGCTTGGGTTGATTCTTCTGTGGGATGTGGACGGTGGTCTTACGCCAATCGATAAGTATCTGTATTCCAACGAGGACTACATCAAATCGGGCGCACTGCTTGCGTGCGGCATCGTGAACTGTGGCGTACGGAACGAAGTCGATCCAGCACTGGCTCTGCTGTCCGACTACGTGTTGCACCAGAACAGCACGATGCGAATCGGAGCTATCCTCGGGCTGGGTTTGGCGTATGCCGGCTCAAACCGACTGGTGGTGCTGGAACTGATTGGTTCGGTGTTTAGCCCGGAACGGCGCACGGGTTCAACGATGGAGGTTATGGGCATTGCGGCCCTTGCGCTCGGAATGATCGCCGTTGGATCGTGCAACAGTGAAGTGACGCAAGTGTTGCTGCAGGTCATCATGGATCGAAGTGAGGCGGATCTGAAGGACACTTACGCTCGCTTTCTTCCCCTTGGTCTCGGACTGGTGTACCTCGGTCGGCAGGAGGCCGGTGAGGCGATTACGGCCGCCCTGGAGGTTGTAGCGGAACCTTTCCGTTCGATGGCCACCACGATGGTGGAAATCTGTGCGTATGCCGGCACTGGCAACGTGCTGAAGATCCAGCAGCTGCTGCACCTTTGCTCGGAGCACTACGAACCGGCTTCCACGTCCGGGGAAGAACCCGCCTCGAAGAAAGACCCGAAAGAATCATCAGCAAAAGAGAAGGAGGACAAGGAGAAGGATCTATCCGGATGTCAGGCAGTGGCCGTGCTTGGTATTGCGCTGATTGCGATGGGTGAAGAAATCGGAGCCGAGATGGCGTTCCGATCGTTTGGTAATCTGCTGCGCTACTGCGAACCCTGCATTCGCCGTGCCGTTCCCCTGGCGCTGGGATTGATTTCCGTGTCGAACCCGAAACTCAATATCCTAGATACGTTGAGCAAATTCTCGCACGACAGTGATGCCGAGGTGGCACATAATGCCATCTTCGCTATGGGGCTGGTCGGAGCCGGAACGAACAATGCTCGCCTCGCGTCGATGCTCCGTCAGCTGGCCCAATACCACGCAAAGGATCCCAACAATCTGTTTATGGTGCGCATCGCACAAGGACTGACCCATCTCGGTAAGGGCACGTTCACGATCAGCCCCTACCACAGCGATCGCCAGCTGATGAGCCCGGTAGCAGTGGCCGGCCTGATGGCAGCTCTCGTTTCTTTCCTGGACGTTAAAAACAGTAAGTAGACGCTTCTCTGGTGATTTGATTCATTTTTCGTATCTAATTAATGTCTTTTTTTCAGTTATTCTCGGAAAGTCGCACTATTTGTTGTACACGCTAACGACTGCAATGCAACCGCGCATGCTGATTACCTTCACCGAAGATCTAAATTCATGCCCCGTACCCGTCCGTGTCGGAATGGTTCGTACGCTTAAATGATAACGTTTTACCTGACCACGTGATACAAATATAAGTTTGCTCTCATTCCTTTTCGCACAGGCCGTCGACGTAGTGGGACAAGCGGGTAAACCGAAAACCATCACCGGATTCCAGACGCACACCACACCCGTGCTGTTGGCGATGGGCGAACGGGCCGAATTGGCTACCGAGGAGTACATTTCACTCACCCCTATCATGGAAGGATTCTGCATTTTGCGAAAAAATCCCAACTACGTTCCGTAAGCCCCCTTGGCCCGGTATTAGACACCTGTTTCGTTCCGCTTTGGGCACCCGAAAACACGCTCGCGTGGGAAATAACATACAAACCTACGATTACGAAGTTGTGAGTTTATTGCTTGCTGGACTGGCGCACGCTATGTCATCTACTTACACTTAAGAAACGTAAATAAATAATAATTTTGCGAAACAATAGTTTGGCGAGTTTAAGAGGTCGTTCGTTTCTTTCCTCTACCAGTGCTGCTTCCTCCACGACTCGAACTGCTCGCACTGCCGCCGGTAGGTTTCTGCTTTCGTTCGAGCGACATTTGTTTCAGCTTCTGCGATAGACGGGTTTGAGCTTTCTGCTTATCTTCTTTTTCTCGGCGCGCCTTTCCCGTGATAGGATGGAGGAACTCTTCGCGCTCCTTTCGCTTAACTGCTTCGCCGCAACCGTGTATTTCCGGCAAGCTGTGCTTGAAACAGAACCGCTCCCGGCAGTAAATGCAGTCCGTCCCGACGAGATTCGTCTTTTGTTTGCATCCCTTGAAGTCGCACGTTTGATCAACGGTTTTCACTGCCGCCAAGACCGTGTTGAGGTTTTTTTCTACCACATCCGTGTCGATCGGGGCCAGCAACTCGGACGCTTTGGTAACGACTTTCGGATCGGTATTGAGCATCAGTGCTGGAGCGTGAACTTCAGGTGCCTCGAGAGTATCGCTAGCTACTCGTTCCGGATTTGCCTTTCCCTTATCACTCATGGCAGGATCTTCCGGAACACACCGGAACGCAGAACCGAACTCTAAAGAGGTTCAAAGGATGATCGTGAGAAAAACAAAACAAACCTTCAAACCGAACTACATGTCAACATCGATTTTTTACCGTCTATTCTAAGTGCCAGCAATCGACGAGTGACAGCAATCGACGAAACATTTTTACCGCCATCCGATTGAAATTGAACAGCAATTATTCTAGCAAAAAACTCTTATTTTATTCAGCACTTTTTTCGTTATGAAACTCAAGAAGAATCTTTAAAGTGAGCTCGCCTGAAAAATCCAGTTGGAAAATACTACGTCATTTGACAGCATCGCGCCCAATGGGGGAAGTGACAGTTCTGCCAAGAAATCAACAACATTGGTGAAAATTTTGACACCTGCTTCAGAACGAATAATGATGACACCAAAACTCGAAGTGGAAGAACCTTAGAACATTTTTCTGCTCCGTACGTGTAAAACTTAACACACCTCCTGAGCGGAAGGTGCGAAAGGATTTAGGCGTCACGATATTAGAGCAAGGGTTCGAAAAGTGACCGTAATCAACAAAGTGTTGCTCGTGCTTCAGAACCAGGCCAAGAGTTCTCCCTGTGGTTCCCAGTTTGGGTTCTTAGTTCATGGAAGTGGTTTCGCTGCCACGGCGATGGCAACAATGATAAGTTCGGATAGTATTGAGCTTTCCTTGAAAGATCTCTCACTCAGCGATGGTGCGAGTACAAACGATGAGAACAGTAAAATCCTCAAATGGAACCTACCGTTGAAGGACCTGTATAAGTTGGCTTGTAGTTTTTACAAGGGTAGGGTCTCTCGCACCGCGCGTACCAGTGTCAATAGACGGGATAACGAAAGCCTTTTCTCTGCTCTTTACAGAAAAGTCCGGCAAAGCGATTCACCTGAGCTACGAGGATAATCTGAAGGCAAGTGGCAAGTGCGATCCGTTGTTCGGTGTCGGTCTAACAGTCGGAATTTTGGTTTTTTTTAGCTCGTTGCCTTCACGCAGCAGGCGGCACACGGTTCGTTGGACCTCTCGCAAGCCCCACCATTGGGAATGTTTGACGTGATCGGTAAAGACCGGAGAATCGCGTGGCAGCAACTCGGTACGATCACGAAGCTGCAGGCGATGGAAGGTTTCATCGATTTGCTCGATCGCCTGTGCCCCCTCTTCAAACCATTTGTCGAGGCGATCAAGAAGGACAAGGAGGAAAAGTTGCGAAAAGCGGAGCAGGAGCAAATCCAGCGCAATGAGGCACAGGCGGCAGAAAAGGTGCGAATGGCGGAGATGCAGCGGATCGAGGACGAGAAGAATCGCGAGGAACTTCAGCGGCGCCAACTGCAGGACGCCCTCAATCAGCAGACGTACCATCAGTTCAAGGAGTACGCCGAGATACAGTTTCCGGGCAACCCCGAACAGCAGGCCGTGCTGATTCGACAACTGCAGAACGAACACTATCACCAGTACATGCAGCAGCTGCAGGCACAGGTTGCTACGAACTACAGCCGCTTGAAGGGAGACGAAGGGGCCGACGGGGACGACGAGAACTCGCCCGGTGTGGGTGCCGGAATCATTACCAGTAAAAACGAACAGGACGCGTTCGTCGCTAGCTCTAGCGCAAAAGAAAGCAGTCAATTCGAGTTTAAGGAACAGTGTGACAGTGACAACGACTCCGGAGGTTGGTTCCCCTTTTCAAAATGGATTTCTCCTTTTTTGCGATCAATCAAAGTTTGCTACCAACTTCCCAGATTATGCAGTCATCAGCCCGGCAAACATGTGGACTAAGGCAGACATAAAGCTGTTCAAACAGGAGGTGACGGCCGGAAAGGGTGACGGTGTGATTCGCGTTAACCACGGGGACACGGTGACGGTAAGCTGTCGGGCTGCGGTGGGTCGTTGATCGCATTAGTTTCAACACGGCACTATTTCTTCCTGGCGTAGGTAAAAGTTCCAACTCACGAAGGCGGTTCCTGTTTGTTCTGGGAGTTTGCGACGGATAACTACGATATCGGCTTCGGGGTGTACTTCGAGTGGGGTAAACCGCCAACCACCGAGGTTTCGGTGCACATCAGCGAAAGCGACGAAGACGATGATACGATAGAGGAAGACGAAGGTATGGCCATTCGCTAGTGGTGCAGTTCAGCGGCGGCCTAATGATGAATTTCAACTTTCAGAGGTAATCTGCGCCGAAGACCTTGAGTGTGGCCCGGCCCCTGGCAACCAATTGGTGAGCAGCAGTCGAACGATCGGGCCCCGGAATCCCATTTCGATCATCATCCCGATCTATCGACGCGAGTGTCACCAGGAGGTGTACGCCGGTTCGCACACCTACCCGGGGGAAGGGACCTATTTGCTCAAGTTTGACAACTCCTACAGCTTGTGGCGTCCCAAAACTCTTTATTACAAAGTTTTCTACACACGATAATCTACCCAACGAGCCTGACAACGTAGTACATCGCACAACAGACAAAGAGAACAGAAGGAAGGCACGGATATGGTGGGCCAAAGCAGTGAGAGTGATTGTTTAACAATTGTTTAGCGTAGCAATAGACGTGAGGGGGGCACTACTGTTCCTTCGATGGAGGGAATACGAACCCAGACCCAGTGGTCGAATATTCGGTGTCTACTCGTTGATACACACTTTGTGCGCTCTGCACTTTGAGCTGTGGAGCTGATGATGATGGTCGGTAAGAAACTGTTCTCTAATTCAATGGAGTATATTGATTGCAATAGTTAAATATGGTTTCCGTTTTGTCGAGTCTAATATCAGGGGAATAGATCGGTGAGTGGTCCATTCCAAGTATTTAATTGAGTGTATCTATACCCGCGTAGTGCAATGCGAGAGCGAAAGAGTGGGCCAGCCCCGGCGTGAGGGCGCTAGCTAAATGAAATGATATAAAAAAACAACTACACTTATCGGAAAAATAAAAACTTGATGTTGAACGTACAACACGGATACTACGGGAAGGCATTGAAACCGGCATACATTTTGCGAAATGCGCGCAAAAATGATTTGTGTTTCGTAATTACTGCTCTATCGGTCAGCTTTTCACTGCCGAAAGCTGCCCTAGTGTGTGCTTGCTCCATTGATGATGGCCCCAGAACCCAGGGTTTCGTTGACGCATCGCGGGCAATAAATCTATGCCACCCGGCCTTATTCATTACTTCCACTTCGTCGGGAAGCGTGTCACGCTTTGCGTGAGACGGGGTCGGTCATCTGGGCGAACCCGGGATCGGGGTCCAGCTCCGCGGGTGTTCGTTGTAAATTTCCGACTACGTATTTATGCATGCGACAGTACGCCCTGTCACACGCCACCGAACCTTGGCCATCGTCGAACCGCGGCCTGGTGTAGCTGATTACGATTTGCACTCCCTCCCGACGCTCGTGCTGGCCCCGCAGCCGGGCCAGCAGCCGCACATCATCGTCGTTATTGTGTAATGTGGGCTTCCGATGTACAGGAAAATCTCGATTTCCGACAACGTGCCGCTTTCCTGCGTTTTCGCTTTCTGACCACGTCCGACGTGGGGAGCCGGATTTTCTACCCCACCAACAACGCATGCCCAGTTGTCCACACCCGTCCCAGCACGGAAAGCCGATAACGGAACCGAAACAATTGAACTAAACAAACAAACGAATGGACAAGAGAAAAAGAGGGAAGCCGCTGTCGTCGATCGTTCTTGTTTCCTCCGGTCGCCTCCGGTAGAAAATCTAGATTGCCGTAGCTAACTACTGTGCGACGCGTGCGGCTGTGACCCTTCGGGGTGGTGGCCGGGTGGGGCCCGGGTGGTTGCAAATTTACCATCCTCACCCGACGGCCTCACGTGCGCGACAAACGATGGGAAAAATGACACTAATCAATGTCCAATCTGGCTAATGGCGGGTGTCTTATGCAAAAATAGCCAGCAGCTAATGTGGGCATCAGAATGAACTCCGGCACACCGGTCGACGTCAGCACAACCGCAAACGTTTCCAACATTTCCCGATGACGGTTTCGCCCGAACAGTTTTTGCCGATCCGATGCCGTTTGGCCAACGGTGCTGAGGAGGAGAGAACATGTTTCATTCATCCTCTCGGCTGCTGTATTTCATTTTCCTGACGACTTTCAGTATCATTTCCACGATCAACCGACCCGACATCCGACGATTGTGCTGCACGTTCCGCCAGCATGAAATTGCATTGGGCAAACGGTGCCTTTTTTAAACGGTGGACTGGCGACCAAAATTTGGCCGTACCCAAATTGCATACGCGCCGTTGCGCCGCGTGTTATCATCCTTCGAATCGCCACGGACAAGTTTCATTACTATGCGTTGCGTTGCGATATCAATTGCGCGGCCACTGATGCTGTACCGTCCAACGAGCACCGACCTTGGACTGCCATTGTCACTCACCGAGGCAATAAATTAGGTATATGTATAAGAAAATGTTATCTTTTAATTAGCGCCGGCAGAAATCTTTCGTCCATCTCCGCGGTTCACCTTCAGCCACGTTCCGGTGTATTTGTTTGTCTCATATTTCATCCCCCCGTGTAGTCGGTCAATTTTGAAGATTGTGATAATATTTGAGGGCAGCCGACAGGGTTTCTAAGCCAACCGGTGCATCGGCGTGCGATGAAGGGGAGAAACCCTTGGCACCCCACCCGGCCGGCCTCTTGGAGGCGCTGGCGATGGCGTATTTGTCACCCTCGCCCGTGGCCAGCCCCTAGGCCCGCCGGGGGGCTGGCATTGCTTATCAACGATACGATGTTGACACACGAAATTACCATACACACTTACGCAGGGAGCTCTCCGGTCCACATTCTTGCCCGGTCACATATTGTTCCCGCGCGAAAACGTGTCCTCTCACTGCAGGTGTGCTCCGAAGGCACCACCGCTTATTGCCATGCGGTGATGATTGCGGAGAAAAATAGATCGTGGTGAGGGCTTGCAAATTTTGTAACACAACAAATGGAGTAATGTAATTACTTTGCCCGCCACCCGATCGGGCACCCAACGTGTGTACTCCGTTTCGAGCCGTCGTTGAAATATGGTGCCGGTGCGAGCAAATACAAAACATTTTTGAACGATGAGCGGAATTCGTGAGCCAGCTAGAGCAGGTGTTTGCGTTTTGCAAACATTTTGCTGGCCACAGTGCCGGAAAGAAGCATTAGAAAGCTTCATTTTAGTTGAAACTTTACGATCGAGCCACTAATTTGCAGTTGCAGGTTACAACAACAGGTTCGCAACTTTTGTCATGTTTGAACGAATCGTTTCTCTATTGTTGAATTTCCTACGATAAAGAATTGTAAAAAGACGAAAAATTAATTTAAATGGATCAACATCTTTCTTGTCTGCATCCATTTCATGGTACATCCCAATATTCGTGCAGTAAGTCACAAGCAACAATAAAATTTATAAAGCTCTTTGGACACTATATGACTTCATTAATGTAATCACTGAAACACTGAAATTCGGAACAAATTAATCTGAACAAGTCCCCAAAATCAATCATAAACTCACCTTCCTGGAAGTGGAACTGTAAAAGCTCACCTAACTAGGCTTGCGTTACAATGCATTAATACTTACGAATAATTAAAATGGCTTATCTTAATTGTTAAACCATCCCATGATCAAATACTATGCTACTACTACTACTTCAATCTACCTTCGGTTCCCTCCATTCGAAGTGTGAACTGTCGCTAGGCAATACCCGAAAGCCCGGCCGTTGCGGTGGTAGAAAAAATCTATGGCCGTATGAAGGGCAATAAATCGATCCGTTGTTATGTTCACCGACTGTTAACACATTTATAACGAACATCGAGTGATCGAGCGGCGCAGAGCAATTAATTGGAACATTAGTCAGGGCGCCCGGCGCGACTCCGTAAGGATGAGTCACGGCATGGCGGGCCAATGAAAGCATATTTAGCCTCTCATAAACATTTTACACCTTCATCGACGTTCCGGCAATTTCAAAGAAAGCCATTTTTGCTTAACAGCTCTGACATTTAGGAAGGTGGCGCGTCGGCCTTAACGGTTGTGCCCCGGGTTCCCAGGCTATGGCAGTGATAAATGGAAATCAACGGGCCAAGTGCACGGGAAGCATTACGACATCGCGAGTACGATGGTATCGCGTCGCGTTCTGAACACACAGGTGACGGCTCGTAAAACGGCTGCGGTTTGCGTTCTTTACCGGCCATCCATCGGTGCATCGGTAAGGCGTGATGAGTCACCCTTTCTAGGCGACATTCTTTCGATTTGTCGGATATTTTTTTAGTCGATCAGAGCCACCGCGAGCCACCACGATTCCATGCGGACATCTGGAGCCCGTCAAGGAGCACGAATCAAAGTGCCTTACTATAGCGAAAAAGAAAACCAACATCACCAGCCACATCTGATAAGCACTCAGTGACACTTTTACAATGGGGCCCCCACCAAGCACGTGAAACGGTGCGGCGCGTAAAGGCCGCGTACGAGGGGGGGAACTTGCATAATAATGTTTGATTAAAGACCAAAAAAATTAGCTCGCCGCGACCTGACTGACTGACAGTGAAGAAGTTATCGTCCCACGGTGCCCCACCGCCAACGATATCAGCCCAGGCCCAGCGGGGCACAATGCGCGAGAAAATGTGGTCCACAGTAAACACGCCGGAGCGGCCGATCCGTGTATGTGCGGAGTGTGTATATGTAAATTAATTTCGCCCGCCCCAGATCGAGCATTGTAAGCGTCGTGATTCGGCCGGACGAAACTCGTTATCCTTTGCGGTCACGCGGGGCCACGCGTCCTGCGGCCAGGAGCGTTCCCGTGCCCGACCGAACGGTGATCTCGTTTCGGCCTCGGGCCACGAACCCTTCGAAGCGAGCCGCACATCGTCATCGTCACATCGCGTCATCATAAACTTCTTGGTTTTGATTATTTATGATTCTACCGAAAGGTCAGATTTTCTGCAGGGAGCACCCAGTACCAGCGTCGCCACCGCCGTCGCCGCCACCACAACCATGACCAGCAGCAACACGCGCCACGCAATGTGCAATGCTGCGGCAAGTGCAACCATGCACTACACTCGAACCTCGGCTAGGAAAATTGATCAGATTCGAATGGGAAATATTTTTCTGTCACCAATCGTTTCAGTGTCGCAGTGTAAATGAACCACCAGAGAAGGATCGGAAGGGAAAAACGAAGGATCAATTTCAAACAGTCCACCGAACACGTGGCGACACGAAGGTTCGACTGTACGTCCCCGGCTGCTCCGGTTCGCGCGGGATCGTCGATGTCGATTGTTCGATCGGTCGAGGAGAAAACGTGCACGCAACACGCGCGCAAAATACGCACACTGGCACACACGCGGGCCACGCAAATGTAAACACGCATACAGGCGCTCCGGTCGTGCGCGAGCGCGGGCCGCGCGAGAATTCACTCCACAAAATGATCAGCCAAACCGGGGTCAACGAATAATAGGTGTATTTAGGTCAGCGGAACATTAATGAACAAACGAACGCACCGATCCGATCCCCGCGATCGAGAGCGAAATCGCGCGATGCAGCGCCGCCGCGGCCATGCTGCGGCGGGCGAATAAAAATCGCGCATCGATCCGCACAATTACGCTTAATATCGTAGTTTAGTGGCAACCTGGGCGCAATTTACTTGCGTTACGCACTCCCCGTGAAATGCGCGGCCCCACGGCCGATAGGACAGACAGACTTCAGGCTAGTCGCCAGCCGTGGTCAATGTTAACAGGAGCGTTAAAACCATTCACTTGCTACCTAATAAACTACGCCCGATTCGGAAGCGTTCTGGGCAATTTTCTTTGAAGTTTAAGGTGAGCGAATTCAATCGGCCATTTCGACGCCACAATTAGCTCCGGTTTATCGGATCGGATACGCAATATATTGGGAGATAATATTTAATTATGGAGACACTATTCGCCAGCTGCAGGCGATTACCGTAACAGTAAATATTACGATAAAGACGAGGGGGGGGCAATTGCACCGCCACCGTCACCGCCAGTTTCCAAGGTGCGATCCAAAATTACAACACAACACCGCGGCCGCGGCCGATCAAAACTCGTTCACGATCGGACCAGTTTTGTGAATCGGTAAACCGGGAGCGGGTCGCAAAAAGAAAAACGATCACCCATTTATCACCCCAGCTCGTCGGGTCGGGGCTAGCAGTCAAAAGGGTCAAATCCTAGGGCAAACGGTGCTGGGCACCAGCTTGCAGCGGGTGTCTAATTAAATGTCTCCACGCGGGCGACAATCAGGAGTCGTCGGGCCAAAGGACCACGGAGACGCACGTTCGCCACCGACCGAGACCGAGACGACCGGATCGCCATTGTGGGCCGAAGGCCCTCGCCACAAAGGACTGCCACACGGTCAAGTAAAGGTTACTGAGATAGTGATCATTAACTTCTCGCCCAGCCCGCCAGAAAGGGGGTCACTGATTGTGGCAGCCGCCTGAGTCATCCAATTACCCCGGGCACAACATTAAGCCAGATCGGCCAATTAGACCTCTTCACTGAAGGTCCAGTCCAGTCCAGGGAGTTCCAAAGTTCGGGGAAGCAATAACCCGGGCTGTGGGCCATTCGAAGGGCTTAGAACGTCGACTTGCCAGTTCTGTTTCTCACCGTGCCACGTCACAGGCGACACGTTTTTCGCACCCACCCGACAACTGGCTCCCGCTAATGAGCATCCATTAGCCACAGGCAGCAACGCTCCCGCTGTCAACACATGCGCAGACGACCCATAGCCATTTTGTCCGAAAATGTGCCGGAGATTTCAACGATAGTGCAAACTGGGACACCCTGAAAGGAACTGAATTATGAAGCGATCTTTAATCGACGGCGTCAACACGGGGCCCTTTTACCACATCGGGCAACGGAGCCAGGGTCGTTAAAGGACCAACCTTGACAGGGGAGCCAACCGGTTGGAGCCGACGGCCGATAGTTCTTCGGCCAGAACTCGAAACCGATCCGTAATCCAGCCAAACTGTAATTGAAATGGGCCGCGACCCAAGGGCGCGACCTTCGCCAAGTGTCGAACCGGACGGCTCGGCACGGCTTTGCCCGAAATTGTGGGGGGAGGGGGGTGGTTTGTGACCTTGCCGTCCTTGCCGCCACACTAGTCACTCTCGTTCCAATTGCTGGTGCTGCTTTTACACTTGAACTTGAAAGCCTCCAGCGACGACGAACACGGCGACGACGAAGGCCCGTTCACCAGCCGCGACACGAACCGATTACCATTGCCGGAGAACTCGTTAGATTTTAACCCCCCCCTCCTGCCAGGAGGTGCAGCATCTCTTCGCACGCACATACTTGAGCTGCCAGACGCGGGCGCTCGTTGACAACCGAGCCAAGATCACGTTCCGTCCGACGTCAAAGTCCGTCCTGCTGGCTTTGCTGGACTCGACTTTGATGTGCTTTCCTTAATTCGGTTTTTTCAGTACCGCCTTATACACACCGGCCAGTGCGGTATTCTCTCTCGTTCTAGCCGAGGTGTCTCACCGATTGACCCACTGACAGGTAAAGGCCCCGGGACTTAGACTTTAGACCCAACGACCTACCCGTCGTTCCCTTCGGCGATTCTTATCAATTTTCGGTGTCCCCCCCGTCCGACCGGCTCCGAGTGGTTGTCTGTGATCACGGTCACGGGCTCTGGCGTTGTTTTCAAGTTCGTGCGCGAGCATAACGTCGATTCATGGTTCCGAAGGCTGCTGCCGGATCGTTAGTTCCACGAAGATATTGTTTTACTATCGACGGCCGACGGCGACGGCGCTAATCATTTCGATGTTGTGGCCCCGATCCCCGGTCCACGGTGCGCGAGTACACGCGTCGGGCCGTCGGGTAATTCCCCCGCCTGGTGGCCCGGTGAACGTAAACTCGTTTCTGCATCATGCGCGCCGCGTCAAGGTGGATTTAAAAATCCCTACCGCGTGCGCCCGGTGGGACTTTCAGACCCCGGGCGATCGGGTGCTTCTTACCACTCGGGGGGGATTTGAGGGGGATTCGTTTTTTTTTGCGGTTCAATTTTTGCACACCAAACCGCTCCCAGACTCGGTGACTACACACGGCCCGAGCACGGATCGAGTTCCAATAGAGAGAGCATTAATTTAACGGGCCACTCTGCAAAAGCTGAAACTGTAAAATGTAAACATAAGGACCTGCCGCCGAATGGTGGCAGATCCGAAGCAGCAGGGTCCTTGAAGCAGACCGGTGATGCAACACTGCGTTGGGTATCCTCCGCGCGCATAACGGCTGCGGTGGCCGTGTAGCCAACGTGTAGTGTTATTTATTAATTTTTGCTACAATGGCACAATAATGAATATTTATTGCGTATCAGGGCTTCACGCAGACCCCCCCCGCCCGGACCTTATGGGTTTATGGCCCTGTGCCACTGCGGCCACCGGGTGTCGGGCTTTATCACTGACACTTTCTCCGCGCACTTTATGGGCCATCAGCTGACCAGAATCGTATCGATCGTTGGCCGAATTTTGTACTCACCGCCGTGGTTCATTGTTCATTGGCACACGAAATTGTGTGGCACACGCTGTGTGTGTGCCGTGCCGTGCAATCCGTCTTGACCGGGCGCCGGGGGCGTGATAAAACCGCGTGCCGTGGCCCGATAATGATCACGCTGTCACATGAGAGAAGTACCCTTCCAGCGTCATCGATTGCGAACCGGCCGGACTTCTGCACCGTCATTCGTCGGGGCCGCAGTGTGGTTCCATTTTATTGTTTCGTCCCCACGCACCCAGCCGGTGGGTGAAGCTTTCCACGAGCACCGACCACCGATCCTACAAATATCATGGCCATCATCCGTCGCAGCTTATCGGGCGTGTTGTGCATGTTGAATGAAGTTTTTTCGTTAACTTTTGAAGCTCGCGACTCACACTTGCGCGCTCCGTTTGCTGTTGTGTCGCGTGGCCCTGTCGCGTTTTTGGGAAGCCTTTTTTCGGTTTTTTTGTTTTTTTTTTGACAAGCATTGCGTTGCGTTCGATGAAAGTTTTTGTTTATCAAACTACAGCTGGCGCGCGCGCGTGACTTGTGGCGAGGTGCGCATGTTAAATGAGATCGATTTTTGGAAGATTTGCACCTTCGCCGTTACAATCCCCCGAAGGGTGGCCCACACCCCGCGGGGGGTGGGATTGTCAAACAACCTGCCACCTGCCACCTGCCACCGGTCACCGGCGGGGAAAATCTGTTTTTAAATTAATGCTATTCAAATTACCGCGTCAAACGGTTGGCCAGTTGAAGGTGGAAAGAACGAACGCTGTCTCTCTCTCTCTCTCTCTCTCGTGCGCGCGCTCGCTCGCTCTGTGTGTCTGGGATTTTCTTCAACAGCGGGGGGACACAGTGGACGTCCCCCGGACCGGAACACTGTCGATTTGCCGCCGGACCGGACATTAACAATTTACGGCGATAATTGCTTTTCAAAACCATACCTCACACGTGCGCGCGGATGAGCGCACCAGGCGGTCAGCTAACGACCGCAACGCCGCTACCCAGAACCCTGCTTGGTGCGTTCCGGTGGCCATTTGTTGACTATCATCGATAAACTCACGATCGCCTTTGCCGATGATCGTGAAAGTCATGGCTGGAGCAAAGAGGCAACTCATCAAAGTTGCCCGACGCACGTGCGCCGCGACTCGCCTTCCAAGTGAAGTGGTCTACTAGATTCGGGTTGTTCTGTTCCGAAGAGTTTCGTTCACATTTTACAACGAATCGCAAACCCCATTCAATCGCCGAAGGCACGTTTCGCACGGCGTTTATTGAACGTAAATTGATTGTTTTTCTACTTGCAAAAAAAGCAATCCAAAACTACGCCATCCGATCACCGTAAATGGATTAATGTTTTGAAGCCACCGATTGTTGGCAGAAAATTTAGAATTTCACGCGCCACACGCCAGAGCCCAACTCGTGGCAGTTAGTCAGCGTCAGCTTACTTCGGCCAAACCGATTTCTAGCTCAAGGATGCACTCTAGGCGAACGGGGGGAACCCGCAGAGAGCGGGAAGCGGGTAAATCTTTGCGCAGTAAATGAACGATGACGGTAGTAAAAAAAAAAAGGCTAAACGGCGGCCCATGCTGGGCGCATTCGGTGTGCATTCGCGGGCTCTCGGGTTGCATAATAATCGGATTTGACAAATTCAAGGTCCCCGTTGGTGGTGGCACCTCTCGATCGCTACTTTCCACCGCTCGAACGGGTCGAATCCGCCGCTCGGCCGTTCCTGTGGCTCCGTTTTCGGAAGGGTTTTCACGTAGTTAATCGATAGGACAGTAGCCTTCCCCTGGCCGCGGCGTGTGCATTAGGGTGGATCAGGTGGCGCGCATCGAATCGCACGTTGCGATAGGAACCCTGGCCGTGCCCTGGCCGTTGAAGCTTAAGCTGCCAGGAAGATAATTTTAATCAAACATTATCGTTGCATTCCTACCGCTTTGCCTTTGCAAACTGTATTAATCCAATCAAAAAGGGGCCCACCACTTTTCGGTGATAACATATTTTGGCTGTACTTACAGAACCCCTTTTTGGGGTCATAATTTTAGCACACACTTTCTGCTAGTGCAACAATGTATTTGTGGCTGCAGTTCAGTTTTAATAACCGTACGCAAATTAAATTCGACGCCGCTCGTGTCGGCGTTCCGTTCCGTTCACACTTTCGACGGCCCCCAAAAACCACCGGAACCACCCCACGGGGGGTCCGCAAAATTGTGGAACAACCAACAATTTGTCAACTCCCACCGGTCGTGCCGTGTTGACACCGAACTCGAAACCTGCGGCTTCGCGTTGCGGTGGAAAGCTTTGCTTGGTCACCATGCGAGAAAATCCGCGCAATCCGCGAGTTATCCGCGCTTCACTGACTCAGGCTGCCGCGCCGATCCTGGAGTGCTCCACGCTGGAGTGGTTCTAATCGGCGGCTTTAGTTCTTAAACAGCCTTATGGCCGTAGGGCGCAACATACGCAACCCGCGGAACGTGAAAGTATTAAGCGGCCGTACAATAGGACCCCCACCGACACAGACACCCGCGTGTACAGAGACACACAATCAATCGTTCGTTTCACGTGCCGATCGAGCAGCAGTTCCCGCTCCCGCTGCCTCCCGCCCCGTCGCCCTTTGCGTAAACGGCGCATCGAAGCAAAAACGTGCACTTGATCCGGGCGCACAGTGAGTTTCAATGTTTTTTGCGCAAAATGTCGCAAACGCGCGAGTCAATGTCAAAGCGATTACGACCGACCGACCGTTTGAGGTGGATTAATGTTAATGCAGGATAAATATTATTTTTGGCCGCACCCGTTTTTGTTTCGGGTTTCGCATCTGCCATCCGAAACTCGGAACTGGAGAAGTGCAATTTACGCCAATTTGTCACCGTGTTTGTGTGCAGAGAGTGCATTCATTAATAAATGGTCCGGTTATAAATTCATTGATAAAAGCTAATTTGCACATTATCACTGGTGTAGTGTTCCTGGTGTTAGTTTGCCCCGGGTGATCGTGATCCGTTGTTCGTTTCGCAAACGCAAACATCGCACAGCGTGGACAGCGTCAATTTTGTCCACCTTAACTAATTTTGAAAACTTTGGCAAACCCCACAAGCTAACAGCTAAAGTAAGTAAAGTTAGGGCTAATATAAGGCTATTGAGTAAATTCTGAACATTCCACAACCTTGATTTATTTGTGTTTATTATTTTTTCTTATTAGAATGGTTTTTTTATTGTTACTTTTACTAGATTTATTATTTATTTATTATTCTTAGAACTGTCGTCGTTGATAGAGCAGTCGGTAAAGCTCTTCGTCGTCTCGCAGCTGGGTTCGATTTCCGATATCGGTGCGTGACATGGGTGCTGGCGCTGGGCCTTTGCTGTGTAAAAACACACCGTTACAGAAAGCAAAACCGCTAGTCGGTTGTAGCCTGAACAATAAGTACAATGTTATTAGAACGGGTAGAGCCATATTAATCACCGATTTAAACTTAAAGCATTCAACTTGATACTCTGCCAGGGTTTAGCGCAGACGGGGCCACTACTTTGTTTGTGTTTTGAAAACATAAAAAATGTTTTTAAATATTTTTACGTAAAGTTAAGCTTATAGAACATAAAATACTGTAATTATTTAAAATGGCTTACATCAAAAAGAGGGTTTCAAAAATATTGAACAACATTGATTGATGTTCCAATTCCCGATCCAACCGTTACAGAAAGCAACAGATATTAAAATTATCTCTAGTTTAGGTCGAGACCGCTAGTCGGTTGTAGCCGGATCGGTGCAGGCAGACGGATGACCTGCGGACCACTGACCACTAGTTTGCTTGTATTTTGAAAACACAAAAAAAGGTTTTTAAATACCTTAACGTAAAATTAACATGCGACTTAAAGTAAATATTTTGTTTTCCAAAATATAGATTCACATGGATTGATGTTCCGATTCCCGATCCAAAGGCCGGGCCGGACCGCGCTACGTAAATCCTGTGACGGACTGTACGGTGGGCACCCTGAGCCCATCTGTCTGCCCGTCGGCGGAGGCCTATCATCTCGGGGGCGACGGTGGTGGCGCCGGCGCGGGATGCGACTGGCTGCGCGAGTGTGCGTGCGTGCGCAGTGTTTATTCACGTTTGCCGGCGACGGCGGCGACAATGCCAACGGCCGGGCGACGGCGGCGACGGCACGAGGATTGATGACGAACTCACGCGAGCGACGGGCCCGGGACCGGGGCCGGAGCCGGAGCCCGGGTCTGGCGCGCGCGGCTCCGAGCTATCATCAGCGTGCGCGGCCAAGTCAGTCAGTTACGCACCGTCGCGCAGTAAACATCGCTTTTGGCAGCTCGTTTTGCCGTCCCTGTGTCCGCGTGTCCGTAGTTGTGAATCGGTCACGAAGTCGCGAGTCGCGAATGCGCGGATCTCTCACCCTAGCCGCCGAGAAACAGGCAAAAGCGAGGACGAGTGACGCCGGTCACTTTCGCAAGTTGACGCGACCCGCCGTCAAGGCTCTCATCGGCCCGTGGGGTTTATCATTGGAGGGCTTGGTGCAAGTAGCGAAATTAGTAGCGCCGATTTGAAGGAAGTACATATTGCCGAAATCAGCCCAGAACTGTTCGCGTAATACAGACAGCCTTTACAAGGCTCCGGCCTCGCACCCATCATCACCCTTCCGCGGTGCCGCGCGTGGTAGTAACAAGTTGCGTACAAGCCGCCTTCGTCCTTGCGTACGCGTGTAACACAATAGAAAGAGAGAGAGAGGGGGAGAGAGCGAGAACGGGCAGTAAACAACGGCGAAGAAAGTGCATCCGGGAAAGCGAAGTAACGGCGGCGGCGAACAAGTGTCCGAGTTGCGAGAGTGAGTGAGGTCCTGCTCCGATTCGGAACTCTGTTGTTGAACGCCGTGAGCGCGCGCTCCCGACTCGACAGAGAGAGAGAGAGAGAGAGAGAGAGAGAAGGAGCGAGAAATGTGTAGTGCATGTTGTTGTTGCGTTTGAAACGCGCGTCCGAAGAAAGCTTCCCGTGCGTTCGTGCGTGCGTGCGTACGATTCCGTTCAGAGCCTCGGCCATCATACGAGGGGGGCCTCGGTCGCGCGCGCCCTCCAGTAAGGACGAACCGGAGCACAAGGAGCAGTAGCAACACGCCCGTGCCACACGCGGCTCACGGGAAAAACGGCGTGTGGGCCGCGCAGCAGCAGCAACGCCAGTCCCAATCCCAGTGGCTCCAGAGTGCACGGCGTTCGTGAAGCGCCTTCCGGATTGTGCGTGCGGGTGCGGGTGCGGGTGGGTGCGTGTGGCGCAAGCAATAGAGTGTGTTCGACAATACAGAGTCCCAGTCCTGGGTGTTGTTGTTGGGTGCCCTCCAGTGCCCACCGCAGCCAGCGAAAACACGGCCCCCACAATGAATAAGCTCGACTACGATGTAGACTGCTTAGAAATAAGGTAATTAAACGCGTGTCCGTGTGTCCGTGTGTCTCGGTGTATGTGCCCCATCATTCGGGAAGCCATCATCCCCATCATCAGCATCCCACCACCGTGGTCGTCATCAACGTCATCGCACAATTATTGATTACCGCGGTGGTGGTGCGGCCAGTGCGGGTGGCCCAAGCCGAAGGGAGTGCAGAGTGTGCGAGCGAGACAGGAACCCGAGCGAGAGAGAGAGAGAGAGAGAATCACGATTTTCCTCACGAAACTCACGCCAGCTCGTAGACGGCTCTCAGGGATGGCCGAGTTTTGTGTACCAATTTGGTGCGACCGCTCCCGATCCTTTGTGTCCTTTGCTGGGTCGCTCTCGGCCTCTCTCTCTCTCTCTCTCTCTCGAATCGAATTTTCCACCCTCACTCGCCACTCTGTTTTTCTCACGCTCGGCACGCGGCTGCTGCTCCTATTGTCCGCCCGTACTTTCACTCTCTGGCTCTCTGACGTTGACACGGACGGCACAGGAGCCCGGAACCGTCGGCCGTGCTTTCCCCAAAACTTTCTGTCCCTTGCACTGGGCCCGAGCGCATTGTGAATTTGCTGCGTTGTGTTCCACCGGCCACCGGCCACCAGCCGCCTCCATCGCAGTTCCTTCCCGCTGTGTTTGTGGTTGTGTGTTTTGTAACGCGGATGGC